>NC_058133.1:222940367-222992217 GCF_016433145.1 Gracilinanus agilis
GGCTTGGGGCCTCCGGTCATTCTCTGCTCCAGCCGCTCCCCGGGGCGGGCTCCTGCGCTCCAGGGCGCAGCCTGGCGGGTAGCTGAGCCTTGGTAGCAGCGGCACAGGCGGCGCGACTCTGGTCTTCGGGGGAGGGGAGGTGGGGCTGGACCGGGTGCGGGCCAGGTACTAACAACGGAACCTCTAGTCTACTGGAGTCCGTCTCCACTTCTCTGGAGAGTGGGGGCCCTGGAAGCCGAAGTGTGGGAGGCACTGCCGGAACCCAGAGCCGGGAAGCGAGCGCTCCCGCCCCTTAGCCTCGTGGCCGGACTAGGTGACGGTGACGGTGGCGGTGGCAGTGCCAGTGGCCACGTCTCCTCCTGCCCGTGGTATCAAAGAGCAGGCCGTGCCAGGCTGGCCGAGTCAGAGAGAATATTCGTGTCCCCAAACCCTGGAGAAGCAGGAGGAGGAATGTGTGTATTCGGTCCTCTATTTGGTACAGTGGGTTCTCCAGAAGTCAAAACGAATGCCCATCTAGCTCCCTGGGGCTGAGACTGAGGCTGGGGCTCAGGCGGCAAAGGGCTGAATGGAGTGGGAGGGATAAGATAGGCAGGAAAGAAGAATCCCACGGGCGTTCCCCTGGTCTCTCCAATCTGCTAGCTGGCCTTCAGTACCACGCTGTGGACCAACTCAGCAGCAGCAACTTGAAAGAAACAGGTGGCTGTTTCCAAACAGCACAGGACAGGACATCCTAGGAAACTATAGAGTGAAACCTCCACGCAGGACTGTGGCTTCATGGTCCCAGCTAAAAGGGTTTTAAGCAGCACCAGAAAGAAGACACCCTCTCTAGTCTTTCAGAATCCATCTAAACACTTGGGAAATTCTTCCATCCACCTAACCTAAGTTCTTCCTGCATTTTAAGCAAGCCCATTTGGCCTTTTAGAGTCGTAGATTGGTGGAAAGATGGGGAAAGTAGAAAAAGGAATCACACACAACTGTGTGACCTTGGGCCAGTCTTTTTTTTTTTTTTTTTTTTTTAACTCTCTCTCTGGGTCTCTCTCTGCCTCTACACAACAAGGCAATTAGACTGGATGAACTCTGTAAGGTTCTGTTCAACTTTCAATCTAGGGATTGAACCAAGCAATCTAGTCCAAAAAATCCAATAAAAAGGAGATGGACATTGTGAAGTTACTTCTGTTTTCAACAAACAATTACTAAAGCAGACTAGCCCAGTGGCAAGAATGCTGGGTTTAGGGTTAGCAGACCTGACTTTGAATCTCAGGCTCTGCCACTTAGACTTCTGTGACCTTGGGTAAATAACAATTTCTCTGGGCCTCAATTTCCCCCTCTGCATAATGAGGAAATTGAACTAAATGCCCTCTTGGGTTCTTCTCAATTCTAAATCTCTCATGAATCAACATGACAGGAGTGTTCAAGGCACTTTTAAGGATGAGTTGGAGCTGTCAGTTCCAGCTTCTTCTGAATTCTTTGAAACTATTTTCTCATCTCTAATCCTGTCATCTCCTACTCTTCTCCACCTACTTCTTTCTCAGTTCCTCCTCCCTTTCCTATCTCCCCTCCCCCACAACTAACATATTAAGAATGTACTTGGAAACTGCCAGACCTAAATGGAGTCTTCAGGTAATACTAAGTGTGAAATCAATAGTCCCTCAAAGACTTGGATAAACAGCAAAGCATGTAGGATCCGGAGCTTCTCCCCCTCCTTCCTCTCTTTTGGAAAAATAGCATTCCTTTTATGAAATTGCTCAGCTCCTGAACACCTACTCCTGTAATCCAGAAAAGACACCCACGTCACTACCTACCATGAGCACCTGAGATCTAAAGACATAAAATATCCTCATTTTCCTCATATTTTTCAAATACTTTCATGACAAAAACAAATCCCTAAAGCTACAGCTTCCACCACAAACAGGAAGTTACATAGGATCCCTTATTTAGAACAGAGAAAGGACCTTAGAGATAATCCAATCCTCTCATTGTACAGATGAGGAAACCCAAGACCCAGAGAAATGAAGTGATTAGTCCAAGGCCAATAGTATCCAGAATTCAAACTCAGATCATGGTTTGACCACAAGTCTTAGGCAGCTAGGTGGCACAATAGATAGAGTGCTGGACCTGGAGACAGGAAGACCTAAGTTCAAGTCTAGCCTCAGACACTTGTGAGCTGGAACAAGACACTTTGCCTCTGTCTCAGTTTCCTCTTCTGAAAAATGGAAATAACACTTACTCAGAGCAATGCTCTGAGGATCAAATGAGATAATATTTGTAATGGTCTTTAGCACAATGCCTGCTACATTGTAGTTGCTATATAAATACTCACTCCAGTCTAGGTCCTGTAAATAATGGTTTGGCTCACTTTTCTCTGTATTGTGTATGTCAAGTAGTAATATACAATTGAACCCCAGCATATGATTCCCACTGCTAATAAGAAAATGGTTAGTTCTTTAGATAAGCTAAATTAATTGGTATGCTTATGGCAACATCCCAGTTTCAATAAGCTTTTATGAAATACCTCCTTTGTGCCAGACATTGTGCTAAGTACTTTACAAATATTATCTCATTTGGGATTATAATTTGGATTGTCTTTACAATATCAGGGACTGTGGGGGAAAGAAGCCCCACAGAAAATCAAAACTGAATATGACCTCCATAGAGTCTAGAAAGAAGCTAAATTGGCCATTCCTCCTCATAATTAAGATTGATATATCCCAGGCATTCTTGGAGTTTTTTATGCTTGCTGTTCATTGGACAGCTCTGAGTTGAGGTTAGTACGATGACAAAACAAAACAATAAAAAGACAATAGTGAATTGCTTTTCTGGGCCTTACCTAGTCAAGAGGTCTATCCTGTCTCTGCCAGAGACCCTTGTCCTAGGTCCCAAGAACGAGATTCTGGAAAAAGGAACATTTGGAGATATGAATGTCCATGCAGGTCAGACCTCTTTGAAAGCTTGTTTCAGAATACTTCATTTTCCCTGTGATCACTGGACTGATAATTTTTGTTAGTTCCCAGCAGCTAGATCATTCTTATCTCATAAAGACACATCTAAGAAGATGTGCCCACAGCCAACAAGAAGTTTCTGCCAGTCTGCAATGTTGACAGTATCATGAATAAAAACATGAATCAGAGTATTAGGGGAGAGGGAAGAGGAAAGGTAAAAGGAAAGGAGACCCACTTGAGCTTTTTTCTTCGTATTTAACATGGTTTGTGGTAACATGTTTCAAAAATAATGGATTTAAAGCTTTAAACCCAAGCTTATTTTTATCATTTAAAATTTACTATTCAGAAATATTGCAAGAGTTAGCAAATGAAGCACCTAATCCTCTCATCACTATGAGGCTTTTAAGGATTTTTAGGCAACTTACCAATAGTAGGTTCCATTCTTGGGTTATTTGCCACCAGTAGATAGTCATTCTCAAGAAGAACCTACTATTTTATATATTTAAGGCTCTGGGCAATCTATCAGGGTAATTATGATGAATAACTCCACTAAGGAATGGACTCAGGTCAGAGGTGGTATAGAGAGTGGAGGAGATGGGGGAAAGGGGAGGCAGGGGAGAGAATCACATCCTTCAGGATACTTTTCCCAATAGTTTCTAGGTTTCCATTAATTGATGGCCTCGTGTAATGATCTGATGTGAGAGTATAAAATTTCTGTGTAATGGACAGGTCACATAGCCCAGGCAGATGCTTGGGCTTTTCCCAGTTCTGTAGACAGACTCAGATCCTGTCAGTTAAGATTTCCTGAATTGTCTTTGTACTACACCCAACCCTCACTTCAGATTAGCTTATTTCTCCAGAAATCTTGCCTTATACTCTTTGGCATGACACCTAGCACAATGATGGGCAGGTAAGAGATATCATTATCATGTGTTGATTAAGTACTTACTATGTGTCAGTAACAATGCTGGGTACTAGAAAGATAAACACAAAGAAATAATCCCTACTCACAATGAGTTTACATGCTAATGGAGGAAGTAACAAGTACATATATAGATATAGATACAGCATAGGTATAAAAGAGTAAATACAAATATATACAAAGTAGATAAATACAAGACAGGGAGAGAGGATACTAGAAGTTGAAGGAAGGAGGAGAGGTTTCATGCAGAAAAAGTTGCAATTTCAAGGAAGAAAGGAACTTTATGATATAGAGGTATAGAATAGTACATTCCAAGAAAGTGGGACAGCCACATGGCAGAGATGGAGGGTTGTGTGCAAGGGATAAAGAGAAAGCTAACTTGTTTGGATTGTGTGGTAGAGAGTAATGTCCAGTGCATCTGGAAAGATAGGCTATAGGCAAGTTGTGAAGGACTTTAAAATCGAAACAGAAATTTATACTGATTCCAGAAATAATAGTAAATCACTGGAGTTAATCAAAGAGGAACCTGATGTGGTCAGATCTGCATTTAAGGAAAACGACTTTGATAGTAGTATGTAACATGAAGTAGGATAGGAAGAAACTTAAATCTGGAGACTATGAGGTAGTTGCAATAATCTAGTTGAGGAGTGATGAGGATCTGAAAAAAGATGGCAACCTTATGAGTATGGGAAAGGGACCATATGTGAGAGATAGCACAGGGGCAGAAATGGCAAGATTTGACAATTGGTTGGAGATGTAGGCTGGAGGAGAGTGAGGAATGAAGTTGATAATGAGAAAGAGATGTTTAATAAATATTTAAGTGACTCTCATCATCAATAGCCATAACATTTAGCACAGAGGATGCCATTCAAGGGAAGGACCTTGGAGGTCATTTAAGCCCAGTCACACAATTTTACAGAGGAAGCCCAAAGATGAAGTGATTTGTCTTGTACATATCCCTATACTTCAATCTTATCAGTGTGAGATTTTCCCTAACAACCCAAATTATACTTCCATGCTTTGGTAGATAGCATTGAGTTATTCCCCGCCCCCCCATTCACCTTGCATTCAAACCCTCTGGGGTTGAGTTTCTAACTTAATTATGCCGGTTCTTGGATAATAGACATATCATCATATCATTGCAAGAAAAGCTCAAGCCCTTTCCAGCTTGATGGATCCTAAAAGAGATCCTTCAGAACCCAAGATCCCCATATTGAGTTTTAATAGAGGTCAGTGCCCAAAACAAACACAGGATTAAAAAGGATTTTAAATGTCACCTAGCCTAACCTCTTCATTTTAAAAATCAGGAAATTGAATCCTGAAGAAGTCAATTAATTTGCCAAGTTTCACTTGAAGTGTGGATTTTCAAATACAGTATTCTTTGGACTGTACCACATAGTCTCTAGCTAAGAAATGTTTGTGAGACTTCACTGGATTTGCATAAGGCACTTAAAAGAAAATTAATGATTGGACAAAGGCTATACATACAAGTAACAGAGCCTAGATTCAAACATCCAGATCTCTTTCATGTACCTACTATATGCTGGGTACTGTGCTAAATGCCAGAGATCCAAATATAAGCATGAAACATCAGCCAGGAAAAAGAGGGGGACTCTACTTTCTGTGTCATCTGATCCCCACAGAGAAAGTAATAGTCAAAAGCAAAGGCAGAAAAGAAAAAAAATTGAGTATCATGATTGATCAATAATTAATGCAAAGGGGGCAGCTGGGTAGCTCAGTGGATTGAGAGTCAGGCCTAGAGACGAGAGGTCCTGGGTTCAAAGCTGGCCTCAGACTCTTCCCAGCTGTGTGACCTTGGGCAAGTCACTTGACCCCCATTGCCCACCCTTACCATTCTTCCACCTATGAACCAATACACAGAAGTTAAGGGTTTAAAAAAATAATTAATGCAAAGCCCTCTTATTCTCTTTAGGCCAGGTGCTATCAATGCAGGTGCAGCAACAGTCTCAGTTCTGGTTCCCCAACACTAAGCAAACAGCCAACTCTTTAGTTCTAAAGTAACTGTTCTAGAGAAATACTGGTCTAGAAGGGGGCTGCCTCTGTTCCTCTGCCATCATCAGTCCTTTAAGGTCTGCAAAGTGCTTTACATATGTCAACTCATTTGTTCTTCATTTA
This sequence comes from Gracilinanus agilis, assembly GCF_016433145.1. Lineage (NCBI taxonomy): Eukaryota > Metazoa > Chordata > Mammalia > Didelphimorphia > Didelphidae > Gracilinanus > Gracilinanus agilis. Next base: position 222,946,365 of record NC_058133.1, read on the forward strand.
TAAACATGTGGACCACCCTGGCGAACAATAAAGCATCTAACGATATAAAAAGATTGAAGGAGAAGGTGTGGATAAGGTCCTGCCAACTCATACATCAAATAAATTCAATGCATATTTACAAAATCCTCCTGACTCTGGGCCAGTGGCATGCTGGGTATAAAGAAAAAGAATCATAGACTCTCTGATTGGGAAGAGAACATTTATTGCAACCTCAGTTGGACACAGAAATTTCCTTTACAGCATCTTTGATGGAGAGAACAACCTAAACCTTAATGTTCGGGTTAATTGAAGTCCTAGGCTAATAGTAAGTGGTCAGTTGGACCAAAACATATCACTCATTTTCTGTTTGAACATGTCCAGTGATGAAGATCTCACTGTCCCAGGGGGCAGTCTTTCCATTGTTGGACATTTTCCAATATTAGAAACTTCTTCTATACAGCATGTTGAAATCTCTCCCTGAAGCCTGGTCCTAGTTCTGCTAATGGAACTCCAGGGTAAATCTAATCTCACTTCTATATTTAAGGACTCCATATACAGAGACCACACAGTCTCTCCAGCTAAGAAATGTCTGTGGGGTTTAATTGGATTCACATAAGGCACTAAAAAAGAAAACAGAAATGATTGGACAAAGGCCATACACATAAGAAGTGACAGAGCTTAGATTCAAACCCATTCATGGACCTACTATGTGCTGGGTACTATGCTAAAGACCAGTGTCCCAAATGTAAGTATGAAACAACAGCCAGGAAAAAAAGAGGGACTCCACTCTCTGTGTCATCTGAGCCCCCGAAAGAAAGCAATAAGTGAAAAGCAAGTGCATAAAAGAAAAAAATATGAATATCACAAAACAACAATCATGTCCTGCTTCTAAATCTTCTTGTCCGGGCAAAATGCCTCCAATTCTCTCAACTGTTTTTCTGTATGGTGTGATTTCTAGGTCCCAAGTCACTCTCCCCAAGCACGAAAGTAGTAGGAAATCCATGATTAGGAAAGGCTGCTCCTGGATGAGACAAACTCTGAAATCACTGCTCCCTGAGCTATAGGGTAGGGAGGAGGGCTGTAACTAGCTACAAAGGGAAGGGACTTCATTCTTTTATTTTTCTAGTATATTTTCTAACTTGCTCTTAAAATGTAGCAGATAGAACTGAATAAAATACCCAAAATGTGCTCTGACCAGTGTTCAATACAGTAAGATTATCACCTGTCCTTTTTTAGATTCCATACTTCTGCCAACACAGTCTAATTTTGTCTTGGACCAGACTGGGTGCATGCCCAAGCACAGTCAGCTTTGAGAAGAGAGATCATGCTGGAGGCTTCTGAAAAACAATAGAGAAAGTGAACATCTCTTTAAAGCAAGTCTTTTCTACAACTTTCCTTGCACTGAAGTTTTAGTCAAGGTCAAGGAATGGTTTAGAACTATAGGCCATATAGAGCAACTGGATCCAAAATTGCAGAGGAGATAAGCAGGTCAGAGTTTCCTCCTCTGTACATACAATTGGGTAGTTGGACAAGTTGGTCTTTTGTTGTTATTCAGTCATTTCTCAGTCATGCTAGACTCTTCATGACTCCATTTGGGATTTTCCTGGCAAAGGTACTGGAGTGGTTTGCCATTTCCTTCTCCAGCTCATTTTATAGATGAGGAAACTGAGACAAACAGGGTAAAGTTACTTGTCTAGGGCCATACAGTTAGGAAGGCCAGATTTGAACTCATGAAAATCTTCCTGACTCCAGGCTGGCACTCTATCCACTGCCCCACCTGGCTTCCCAATTGGTCATTGTTGTTGTTCAGTAGTTTTTGAGTGCTCCTGATCCCATTTGTGGTTTTCTTGGCAAAGATACTAGACTGGTTTACCATTTCCTCCATTTGCCATTTCCTTCTCCAGGTTGGTATTTAAGGTTCAGTAGTTGAAATCCTTTCAGCAAGATCTTAATCCTGTTTAAAAGTTAAATCTCAGGCTACCTAGGCTCAGTGGATAAAGTTCCAAGCCTGGAGACAGGAGGTCCTGGGTTCAAATTTGACCTCAGGTACTTCCTAGCGGTGTGACCTCAGACAAGTCTCTTAACCTCAGCCCTTACTACTCTTCTGCCTTGGACTCAATACTTAGTATTGATTCTGAGAAAGTAAGAGTTACAAAAATACAGTTAAATTACTAGGCTCATCATGTCTTCCACAATGCAATATAGTGAATAAGCTTAGAATCAGAGGGTTCAAATTCTATCTCAACCAGTAACTGTACTACCTGAGAGATGTAATAGATCTTTTCAACCCTAAAGTTGAAAAAACTTGGTTTCAAATCCCACCTTGGATGCCTTCCTGGACATAGGACTGTGGTATAGTCATTGTACCTCTTTTGAGATTAAGTTTCCTAATCTGTAAAATGGGAGTCATCATATCTGTGGTACCTACTTCAAAGAGCTGTTTTGAGGGTCAAATCAACTAGTGTACATAAAGTGCTTTACAAATTTTTAAAAAGCCAAAAATATCAGCTGAGAGTAGCTTAGCTTGGTCTTAGTCATAAGAAGGCTGGCTATAGAGTTAGGTTCAAGTCCTGCCTCTGACACATTCTAGTTATATGACCACAGACAAGACACTTCCCTCAGTGCCCGTTAATGCTTGCCCTTGTTCAAGAACAGGGGGATGTTGTGTCCAAGCCTCAGTGCTTACCTTATATATAGGCTTTTCTTTTTTTTTAAGTCTTACTGTCTTTCTCAGAATCAATACTAAGTATCACTTTTAAGGCAGAAGAGCCATAAGGGCTAGGTAAATTGAGATAGGTGACTTGCCCAGGGTCACACAGCTAGGAAGTGTATGAGTCCAGATTTAAACCGAGGAACTCCTGACTCCAGGCCTGATGCTCTATCTTTTGAGCCACCTAGCTGTCTGTGAACTTGTGTTTTAAAAATATTTTATAACTGTATTTTGAGATAGTTGATTGCCTTTGCAATCTTATTTGTTTTCTTTTATGCATTTAAGAACATTTTTTTCTGAAGAAGGTCCTTAGGCTTTGTCAGACTACCAAAGGGATTCATAACACAAAAGGAGCTAAGAACTCTTGCCTTATACTAAAGATTTGAAGCTTTTATTCAGAAGGAAGGCAGGAAGGAAGGAAGGAAGGAAGGAAGGAAGGAAGGAAGGAAAAAAGGAAGAAACAAAGGAAAGAAGGAAATGTTAAGGGAGAAACCAGGGAAAGGTGCCTTAAATAGTAAATATGGGTCCAGGTGGGTGTGTGGGAGACAGGAATGACAGGAAGGGGCCCAACATGTAGGGAGACTGGGTTATAATGACTGTTTGGATGTCTGTAACAGAAATGGCTGTTGGCCTCCAACTGCCACCCAGCATCAACAAGACAGAGCCTATGGAAGCTGATAAGTAAAGGCAAGAGTTTAATAACACATTTTAATCAGGGACAAACTAAGGTAAAGAATGGGAATAGGGTTTTTCTACAACAACAGACTAAGGGCAAACCACAGGTTCAAGGGAAAGGGACTTAACTACACTCTTCTAAGATCTAAGCAAGACAGGGCCCAAAGAAAGCAGTACTGGAGTCACAAGGGGAAAGTTCCTCCCAACCTGATTCCAGCCAGGTTTGGTCAGCTTAGCTGAGGACCTGAGGATGGCTTTACTTGGGATCTCATGGCTAATCCAGGGATGGTTTCAGGATGCCAGGAGTCAACTCCACCAGAACAGATGATCCGAGGTATCCAGGTAGGGAGAGAAAGTTTGCAATGCTGTCCACCAGATCATAAACCACTCCCTCCTTGGTGCTGCTCTGCAGGTCTGATGTCCTCTGCTCTAAGCCTTCACCACTCTCCAGGATCCATCAGGGTGCAACTCCACAAACTCTGAGGTCTCCCAGGGAATCAGTTACTGCCTGTCCCAACCACCATGGAGTCCTTCTCAGGCACAAGCCACTTCCTGCTTCCCCATTCCATGTGAAATTCTCCAGCCCTTCCTGCTAGGTCCACCTAAACTATATATAAACTTAATACCTAAGTAATCCTCACAACAAAAGGAAGGAGGGAGGGAAGGAAGAAGAGTTTTGTTTTTTTTTTTCTTTTATGATATCAGGCAACTCTCTTGGGAAAAGGACCTTTTTTTTTTTTTTTGGTTCTCACTGAAAAAAAAAAAAGACTTAATTCTTACTCTCCAAGGATGCTATAATATAAATTCCTTGGCACCTCCCTCTGGAAAAAGGGACCTGAGTTCATATCTTTACTTAGTCACTTATTAGGTGTGTCACCTAGAGCAAATTACTTAGCCTGTCTGGGACTCAGTTTCCTCACCTGTAAAATGGGGATATTATACCAACTCAGCTCTCAGGCCCCTTCAGGCTAAGGGGCTCTAAGGCCCCTCTAGCTTTAAAACTATGAGTCTGTGTCTCTCATAGTAGCCCCTCCCTTTGAGACTGAATTGTTGCCTCTCCAATGAAATTATCATCTAGTAGAGAAGTCCTCTTCAAAAAGAACCAATCTTAAGGTCATGGAATTTAGAGGAAGAAGGAACCTTAGAGATAATTTAAAGTTGAGCCTCATCATTTTATGGAGAAGGAAAGTGAGATGATGGTGAGGTAATGATGACTTGCAAAGTCACCACTCAATCATTAACAGAGTTGGGGTTCATCCGTCTGTCTCCAAAACCAATGATGCTCTTTCCACTACTCTAAACTGTGTCTTTTTGTTGTTGTTATTAAAGTAAAATACACAATAAGATACATAAGACCTAAGGTCTGGCAATTCTGTGATATTGTTACATTTTCTAAGGTAGGTGATATTTTTATCCCCATTTTACAGATGAGGAAATGGAAGCAGAGATTAAGTGACTTGCCCAAGGTCACATTGCTAATAAGTGTCCAAGGTTAGATTTGAGCTCAGTTCTTCTTGACCCTAGGTCCAGTGTTCTGGGCATGATGGCATAACCTAATTACTTCTATTTTTCTTCTATGAACTCAGTTCTGTAAAATGAGGGCTGAAATAGATGACCTCCAGGCTTTCCTCCAGCTCTAAGTCTCTCACTAGGTCCTTTGAATGCAGGCTACATTTTTTTCAAACTGGACTATTTACAGTTTTCCACAAATACTCTCTGACTTTTCCATTTCCATGCCTTTGCTCACACCACTCCTTACTTCTGGCATGCTTTACCCCAAATCTCTACCTTTAAAAGTCTATCCAGTCTCTAAAGTTTAACTCAACTGCTACTATGACTTGGAAGCCTTTTTAGCCGTTTAAAAGGTCTCCCTCTTATGGCCTAATCCTCTTTTAATACATTTACCATAGTCCTAGTCATTTGCACTGTGTGTGTGTGTGTGTGTGTGTGTGTGTGTGTGTGTGTGTGTGTGTACGTGTGTGTATCCCTCTTACCTCCCTTCCAAGAATTAAAATTCCATGAAGTTTTGTTTTTTTTTAATTTTTTTTATCTTTGTATGTTTCCCAGATCTGGGGCAGTTAGGTGACTCAGTGATAGTATTGAGGATGGAGTTAGGAAGACTCATCTTCCTGAATTCAAATCTAGCCTCAGACACTTATTAATTGTGTGACCCTGGGCAAATTACTTTAACCCCTTTTTGTTTCCTCATCTGTCAAATGAGCTAAAAATGAGCTAGAGAAGGAAATGGTGAACCACTCTAGAATCTTTGCCAAGAAAATCCCAAATGGGATCACAAAGAGTCAGATACAACTGAAATCACTGAACAATAACCACAAAATGTTTCCCTAGTCAAGTACTAAAATTGTGCATGGAGGAGGTGTTTTTTATTTTATTTTATTTTGAGTATTTTCCCCTAGTTACATATTTCATGTTCTTTCCCTCTCCCCCAAATGCCCCTAACCCCCTTTAGCTGATGCACAATTCCACTGGGTTTTACATGTATCATTGATCAAGTCCTAATTCCATATCTACCTCCCCAATAATATCCCCATCAGCCCATGTGTTCAAGCAGTTGTTTTTCTTCTGTGTTTTTGGAGGAGGTGTTTTTAAAAAACCTTTTGTTGAATACATTGCCACACAATATTATAGACAGACCTCTGGATCCAGAGTCAGGAGATCTCCATTCAAATGATTCTGGGTAAGTAGACTTCTCAGAATATCAGTTTCTCTATAAAATGGGGCTAAGAATACACTACATACATCACAGAATCATTATAGAAAAAGTATTTGGCATATGTCAAGGCACTAAAGAATTGCAAGCTTATTATTGCTCTCCTACCAGAAGAGTATTATTCTGTTACTGCCTTTCTTTTCTTTAATCCTTACACTGTTCAGGAGCTTCTCTGGGTGCCCATGTAGCATTAGCCAATGGCAGATTGTAAGGATTGGTGTTACTTATTGAGCCAGCAAATGGGTGTAAGAATACATTGAACAGTGGGCTTCATTGCTTCTGGGGCAATACACCTTCAGGCTAGATCCTATTTCACATCCTAATTGTGATCTGTCATGGTTTCTATTTAATGTTTCACTAACAGCCATTTGGAAATTCTGCCTTTGGGAATCGAATGAAGCAGCTTAATGCTCTTAACAGGATGGAATGTTACTGGGCGATCCCATAGTTGTCTATATTTCCACACCCAGGAGGTCTGTAAACCAGAAGGAAGGCTGAACTGACCTTGATGACTCCCTTGGAGCTGGTGTGATAAATGATTGCTTTAGTGAAATTTTTCTGATTCTGGAAGGCAGCAAATTTAGGGTAAGCTGTGGACCTCACTCGACATACTTTTGTCTTCCCTGGGTTCAGGAGGTTAAGGATGATGGCCACAGAGGTTGAGGATTCTCGAACGTTTTCTGACAACTGAATTTTACCAAGTCTGGACATCAGTACAGGGATTTTTCTCTCTCTCTCTCAGTACAGATATCCTCAGCAGGGAGAAGTGGCAAGGCAGATTGAATTACTACCAGTCAATCAACAGGAATTTATCGAGCTCCTACTTTATGCTCAATACTGTGAAAGATGTCAGGCAGTTCGTGTTGTACATGGGAAGAACATCAGGTCTGGGGACCAAAGACCTAGGTTTGAATTCTAATAATAGTTAGCATTTGTGACACATTTAAAGTTCGAAGTGTTTTTACATATGTTATCTCGTGGTCGTGAAGTAGGTTCTAGGATCATCCTCATTTTACAGGTTGAGGAAACTGAGGCTGAGAAGAGGGTGAGTGACTCGCCCAACACTACAGAGCTATTACATGTCTTGGGCAGGATTTGAGCTCAGGTATTCCTTGCTCCCTAAGTGGCACAGTGAATAGAATGCTGGACCTGGAGTCAGGAATTCCATGAGTTCAAATGTGGCCTCGGATATTTACTAGCTGTGTGACCCCCCCCCAATAAGACATTTAACTTTGTTTGCCTCAGTTTCCTTATCTGTAATATACTCTGGAAAAGGAAATGGTAAACCATTCCAGTATCTCTCCCAAGAAAATCCCCAGATCCAATGCTTAAATCAGGCTGCAAATGTAAGATGGATTAGATCAGGAAAATTTCATAAGCTCATAAATTTAATGTTAGAATAGATCTTGAAGATCACCAATCACCCTCATTTTAAAGGCCCAGAAAGATTATGTGATTTGACTAAGGATATACAAAATAAAGGAGCAATTTGAATTCCAGCCTTTGGAATCCAAATGCAGTACTTTCTATGATACCATATTGCCCCCACGTTTGTCTTGACTGAGATGTTGAAAGTTTTGGAATAGGAGAATGTCATGATCAAAGCTGAAAATTGGGAGGATAATGAATTCTTATTATTATTAATAATAATTCCTATTTACATTATGCTTTCTAGATTGCAAAGTGCTTTCCTCACAACTCTGGGAAATAGTTCTAGTTCCTCCAATATTTCAGCAAAGCTGCAATCTCTTTACTGTGGGTTATTCTTTCATTGGTACAGTTTACAACCTATTCATGCCTTCCCATTCAGAGCAGGCTTTTTCCACATCTTTCCATAAATCTACCTCCACCCCCTCAGAGGATCAACCCAACACAATGGAAGGCTTCATCTGGTTCTTTTAATGTTTTATGAATACTCTCTATCTTGGACAGGCACTGCAGACAATGAAGTAAACCTAAAATTGAGGGTGTAGATCCTGTTTTATCACATTGGAAAGAAGGAAAAGTGGATTTTTTTTGTCACATTGGACAAATAATGGGCTCTCCATTTGCTGATTTTCTCATTACATGACTTGCCTGATTTTTTTCTAGTCACACATGTTCACCCTCTCTGAACTCTCTTCCTCAATTCACATTAACACTAGCAATTTGGGTTCCAAGAGGAGTAGCTTCTACTTTTGTGTCCTAGAAGCAATCTTATGGGTGGCTATCATCCTAACACTATAGCTAATGAGTCCCCAGTGGTGTGCTTCCCCTTAATAATCAACCTGTAAACTCAATTAGTTTTCTAGGGAAAATTTTTTTATTCAAATAGAGCAATAAGAACAGTAGTTACAAAGTATTTCTCTCAGAGAGAAACCTGGAGCAAAATCTCCCATAAATACATAGAATCTGCCAGGGTAAGAATAGATATGAACATGTTCAAGGGAACTGAGGCATATATGAGGAGAATACATATGACTAAGGGAACTTACAACTAGAACAGTAAGGGTCTTTCTGTCTTTTTTTTTTAAATGGGACAGTCTTATTTTTTTTAATCTTTATTTTATTCCAATAACAAATTTGCACATAAATTTTCCAAAGTTACATGATTCATGTTGTCTCCTTCCTCTCTTCCCTCCTGGAGTTGATAAGCTCATGGGTAATACATATATTGTCATTCAAAACATATTTCCATATTATGCATTTTTGCTAGAGAATAATCTTATAAAACCAAAACTCCAAGCCATATACCCAAATAAACAAGTGATAAATGATATGTTTTCATCTGCATTTCTACTCCCACAGTTCTTTCTCTAGAGGTGGTAGCATTCTTTTTAATGAGTCCCACAGAATTGTCCGGGATCATTATATTGCTTTTAGTAGCAAAGTCTATCATATTTGATTGTCCCACAGTGTTTTAGTTAGTGTGTACAATGTTCTCCTGGTTCTGTTTATTTCATTCTGCATCAGTTCATGGAGGTCTTTCTAGCTCTTTCTGAAATCATCTTATTCATCATTCCTTATAGCACAACAGTATTCCATCACCATCATATACCACAATTTATTCAGCCATTCCCCAAATGAGGGATCTATTTAGTTTCCAATTCTTTGCCACTACAAAAAGTGCGGTTATAAATATTTTTGTACGAACAGGTCCTTTCAAGGATCTTTCTGTCTTGATCTACTTTTAGGCTAGATTGGTTCCTCGAAGGATGGGACAGTTTAATGGTTGGCTGGTTCAAGCAGATGTTGAGCCACTGAGTTGGCTTATTCTACTGGTATGCTGGGAAAGTTTCTTTGCCCCGGGGTGGCCTGATAGGACAGTCAGGTTCTCAGCTGTTAGGTTGCTGCTGCCTGGGCTAGCTTAGCTAACAGACTCTTCCCAGGGCATAGGATCTCTGCTGGAGAGGAACAATTTGCTAGATTCCCTGGGCTCCCTCTTTAGTGGACTGATTTAGACTCCACCACTTCCAGCTACTGTCTCAGTTGACTGTTACTTGCTCTTTTCAGTTGGAATATTACAGAGCTCTTCAGCTAGGGAAACAACCTTTATCCTCATATGGGCAGAAGCCTCTCCTCTTGGACTTTCTAAAAAAAAAAAAAAGTTCAGCAGGGATAGCTAGGTTGCTGAGTGGATAGAAAACCAGATCTGGAGAAGGGAGGTCCTATGTTCAAATCTGGCCTCAGTTACTTCCTAGCTGCGTGATCCTGTGCAAGTCACTTAACTCCGGTTGCCTAGTGTTTACCACTTTTCAGCCTTGGAACTGATTCTTGGTGTCAACTCTAAGATGGAAGATAAAAATTAGAAAAAAAAAAAAAGATACATTGATAGAGCATCCAAGCTCCTGAGTTTAAATCTGGCCTCAGACACTTACTAGCTATGTGGCCCTGGGCAAGTCATTAAATTCTGTTTGCCTCAGTTTCCTCACCTGTAAAATAAACTGGAAAAGGAAATGGTAAACCATTCTAGTATCATTGCCACAAAAACCATAAACAGTTCAGACATGACTGAAATGACTTAACAACCAACAGTACATGATATATGAGGCAGCTGGAAAGTACAGTGACTAAATGGCTAGATTTAGAGTCAAGAAGACCTCCGTTCAAATCCTGCCTTACATACTTAACCAGCTGTCTGACTGAACAAGTCAGTGAAATTTGTTCTTCTAGAATATGAGAATAATAATAGCTTCTACTTCACTAATGTTATTGGGAAGATGGAATGCAAATATATATTTTAAAACAGTCTATATAAAGCACTTTGTAACCTTTAAAGTTTGATGTAAATGTTAGCAATTATTGGTTTATTATTATGATTGTACATGATGCTTATTGATAGATGTGCTTTCCCCTGTTCTTGGCAGCAAGTTATCATTGCTAGATTCTGCAAACTTACCTAAATCCACAATGTGTCTTTCCATTACCCTTTGAGTGATCTCTAATCGTGATTCTTCTGAGATTATGTTATCTCATGACTTGCAGCCATATAACATCACTGAAGAAGTTGTGACATTAAGAAGATGGGTTTTTGTGGCAGGAAGTGGCTTAAGATGAGAAAAAGTATGATACAATTTACCCAATGTGATCCGGCCAGCTCTCCTGCTCCCATTTAGCTTATTTTACATCTGCAGCACCTATGAGCAAGTTACTTGTTCCCAGTGAGCTCCCAACTGTATGCCATAATCTGGGCGACACACATTCTTCATCTCTTTGGATTTTCTTTCCTTTTTTCTCTTTTTTTCCTATTTGGATTGCTAGGCTGATCTGATTTGAGTGGTTGTAGAGTGTATGGAAGTGGTCTCTATAGTATTCCAGAGCTTGATGTTATCAGTACAATTTCATCAGTAAATAGTAACATCTGGAATAACAACCCATTGGGAAGAAATCCTTCCATCTGGACTTTGCACAGAACATTCATGACTGGGGAACTTTGGTAAGCACATCTCATATTTTATGGTTCACTTGATGCTGACACTCAGACGGTCATTGGAAAAAAATCATCTCCATGGAATCCTGTATCATCTTACCATATGGAGCAGAGATGCCCTGTTTGAAGAGAGTCCCCAAGGATGTGGCTTACTCTACCTAATCAAATGAGGTTTTGTAGATACAGATATTAGTGCCTCCATTTTATATCTAGAGTTCAAAAGGATGGCATGGTTTGCCCGTGGTCAGAGGGCGAGTAATTATTGCAATCAAATTCTGCTCTCTCCAAATCCAAGTCCAGAGAATAAAGAAACTGAAGATATTTTCAGTACAGTAGGGGCTGGGTACCAACAGGGGACACATTCCAAGACCTGTCACAGGAGCATCTAGGTAGCACAGTGGAATAGAGCCCTAGGCCTGGAGTCAGGAGGACTGGGTTCAAGTCTGACCTCAGACACTTCACCGTATGACCCTGGGAAAGTCATGTTAACTCCAGTTGTCTAGACCTTGCCACTCTTCTGTCTTAGAAATGAACTGGGGTAGCTAAGTGGATTGAGAGCCAGGCCTAGAGATGAGAGGTCTTGGGTTCAAATGTGACCTCAGACACTTCCTAGCTGTGTGACCCTGGGCAAATCACTTAACACAAATTGCCTACCCCTTATTGCTCTCCTGCCTTGGAATCAATTCTTCACATTGATTCTGAGGTTTTCTTTTTTTTATTTTTTAAAAGAAATGATATTAAGGGGGATAGTTAGGTAGCTTAGTAGATTAAGAGCTAGGCCTAGAAACAGGTTCAAATCTAGCCCTGGGCAAGTCACTTAATCCAAATTGCCTAGCCCTTGCCCTGCTGTGCTAGAGTTGTTACTAAGACAGAAAGTAAAGATTCAAAATAAAAGAAAGGAGGGGAAAAAAAACTAACTACAGGTAGCTGAAACTGTAGATATAAGTGAATATCTGCTGACACTCAAATATATGTGCTTTCTCTCCTGGTTTCTTCCCTTGGCTTGGAACTCCATGGCCTCCTACGACCTCAAAAAATACCTAAAAAAGGGAGTAAACTACTGATGCAGGGGGACTTGTAGGTGGACTACCGGCTAGCACAGGGGACTTCCAGCTCTTCAGGTTAACCAAGGATAACTGAAACTGTGGAAAGCAAAGCCTCAGATAAGGGGACCCTGATGAATAGTGAAACGATCCTACTTTCAGCTCCAACCCTAGATAGCTATGAATTTTAGGCAACTCACTGAAACTTTTCTTTTCTTTTTTTTTTTTTTAACCCTTACTTTCCACCTTAGAATCAATACTGTGTATTGGTTCCAAGGCAGAAGAGCAGTAAGGGCTAGGCAATGGGGGTTCAGTGACTTGCCCAGGATCACACAGCTAGAAAGTGTCTGAAATGAACCCAGGACCTCCCTTCTCTAGGCCTGGCTCTCTATTCACTGAACTACCTACCTTTTCCTGAACCACCTTTTCCAAAGATGTTACATGGAGATGCTTGTACCTGTCTTGCCTATTTCAAAGAATCTTAGAGTTAGAAGGAAAACTGTAGGCCTCCTACTTCAACCCCATAGCTAAAAAAAAAAAATCTTTTCTACAACATACTTGACAAGTGTTTATTCATTCTTCGTTTGAAGACCTCCAGTGGTGGTGGGGGGACACATTATCTCCTGGGGTGCCTACTCCCCTTGGGGGAGGGGCTCTCATTGTCTAACTTCTGAAAGTTGTCAAAATCAAGGATTTGGAGAACAAAGATCTTATAGATTAGAAGTTCTTAATTTAGAATCCATTGCCCTCTCAGAGAACCATTTATAGATTTTAGAGTCCAAGACATAGAAACTGGGAAGGGGAGATTACAGTTTTATTTTCACAATATTTTCAATATTCCCCTCAAAATATTCAGAGGCTTGGCCAGATTGCTAAAGGAAGTCTGTGACACACACAAAAATTAAGAACTCTGTTATAGATCATTTATTTCTTTTTCTTGATGAGGAAACTGAGGCACAGATTTGTAAAGCAATTTGCTCAAGGACTAATAGCTCTTCAGTGAAAGAGCCAGAACTAGAACCCAAAGCTTCTGATTTCAAATGCAGTGCTCTTTCCACCATGATGAGAGAATTCTATGGAACAGTTAAAGTGTGCTACAAATGTGAGGCAGTATTCGTGACAGTGATTTCAGGTGGGTTTTCCTGGATGACACTTTGTAACCACCTCTTCAGTTTTTTGATCTGCGTCATCTCAGTATGACATCAAGATAAAGCAAAATGAATAGCAAGCAGAAGTAGGCTGTCCACCTGGAGGGATTTTAAGGGAAGGAAGTGTGCTGTCCTAAGATGTCTTCCCCACCTGATCCCTGCTGCCTAAATCCTTCAACAGGAAACAAAAACTTTCCCTTCTACACTAGGGCAGGGTTGTCACAGTCCCCTCTGCCTTTCTGGTGAAGCTATTAGACCCTTTCTCAGAATATTGCTTTTAAAATCATAAAATAAAACAAATAGGATTACAAAGGAAACCAATCAAAATAAAGTTTTTAATTTTTTTCCCATTCAGTTGCATAGACCTCCAGAAATCTATCCACAGATAGCTAGAATCTTTCTTGAAAAAAAAAAAGACTTTGATGAGGAAGGAAACAAATTATTAAGTACCTGCTTGTCACAACCTCTTCAGTTTTTTTATCTGCATCATCTCAGTTTGACATCAAGATAAAGTAAAATGAATAGCAGGCAGAAGCAGCCTGTCTACCTGGAGGGATTTTAAGGGAAGGAAGTGTGCTGTCCCAAGATATCCCAAGTGTCCCAAGCACATAAGTCGAAAAACTAGTAAGTATCTGCATTTGCCCCCAGGCCTTCATGGTTCTAGGACCAGGCCTCTATTACTGTACCACCCAGCTTCCTCTAGAAGGAAGGGAACAGGACAACACACTTAAATCTAGTCAAGAAATATTTATTAAGTGTGCCAAGCAATGTGCTAAATGTTAGACATATAAAGGCAAAAATATAGTCCTTATCTCAAGAACATTACTTATTAATGGAGAAAATATCATGTGAGTAACTGGGTATTTATGGGGTATATCTGAGAGAAGACAGTCTGAGAGAAGAAGGCATCCACAGCTGGTGGAATGTGGAGCAAGAGGGAAACCAGGAAAGCCCTCTTAGGATTTGTGCTGAGTTTTGAAGGAAATCAGTGAAATTAAGTGGTAGAGATGAAAGGGGAGAACATTCCAGGTGTGGGGAATCAGATATGAGAGTGACATGTTCAGGGAACTGCAGAGTTGCTGGAACACTTACAAGCAAGAATTTTTTTTTTCCTTTCTAGAGAATGAGTATCCTTTCTTTTTCTTTTTTCTTTTTCTTTTCTTTTTTTTAAACCCTTACTTTCCATCTTGGAGTCAATAAGGGTAAGTAAGGGTAGGCAATGGGGGTCAAGTGACTTGCCCAGGGTCACACAGCTGGGAAGTGTCTGAGGTCAGATTTGAACCTAGGACCTCCCATCTCTAGGCCTGGCTCTCAATCCGCTGAGCTACCCAGCTGCCCCCTCCTTTATTTTCTCAGCCAGCACAACTTCAACTTCTCACCTTCCCACCACCCCCACCCTCACAATTGAGAATAAAAGAAAAAACAAAATCTATCAAAGCAGCTAGGTAGCACAGTGGATAAAACATCAGGCCTGGAGTCAGGAGGACCTGGGTTCCAATCTAGTCTCAGACACTTTCTACTGTATAACCTTGGGCAAGTCACTTAACCCCAATTGTCTAGCTCTTATGGCACTTCTGTCTTAGAATCACTAAGTATTGATTCTAAGACAGAAGGCAAAGGTTTAATTTTAAAAAAAGTTTTTGAGCTATTACAAACGTTTATAATCAAGGGGGGGGGAAATTACCCCACTGGTTATGCCCCAAAAAATGTTTATTTCATTCTATACCTTTTTCATCTCTGTCATTGTATTCTAGGGCTTATAGTGTGAGGTAGGTTCCATGTCTCAGCTAATGCTGAATGTAATGAGCAACCAGGGGATTCAAATTCCTAATTCTTTCAAAGTTGTTTTTACTCTATTGTTTACTGCATAAACTGTTCTCTTGGTTCAAGTAAGAAAAATCTGAACCTCAGTTTCCTCCTTTATAAAATCAGGAGTTTGGACTCAATTGGCTCTCTGGTTCCTTCCAGCTCTGACATTTTGTGGCCATGTGATACCACCTAAAGGAACAGACAAGGAAAGTTAGAAGAGAAGGTTATTATTTCCTCATTTCAAGAATCAGATTTGACTTCTGTGGACACATTACTTTTGGCTTGTCAAGGCTTGCTGTAGAGATTCTCATCCTTGGAGTTTGTTCGGTTATTGGATATTTTGTTGAGTTTGCAAATCCTTACTAAATACTTACTATGTTTCAGGCATGACTCCAGTGCTGACAAAGATTCATAACTGAAAGAGGGATATGGTCCTTGTTCTCAAGGGGATGACAGTCTGCTCACTTCCTTTTGAGTGGGAAAAAATGTGGTTTATTCTGTTTTCCCACCCTCAGATGGGAGTTGAGTCAAAATTCCTGTTGCCTCACATTCAATTCAGGTCAAGAAATATTTATTAAACACCTACTATGTGCAAAGACACTATGGTAAGCCCTGGAATACAAAGACAAAACCCAAAATGCCCCTATTCTCTCCCTCAAGGATCTTACATTCCACCTTATTTTGAGAAATACAACTACTAATATATTTCTTCCAATTACTGCCATAGCTGCATTCTTTCTTTGAGAGCCTTTTTTGGTGTGAATATTTCCTTGAAGTTAATTGCCTTTGGGCATCTTCCCCAGAGAGAAGGCAGGCTAATAGAACTTAAGATCTCTCTAACAGGTACCATGATTATATAGAGAAAATATGAAAATAGCCACGCAGTCTCTCCCCTCAAGGTATTTACATTTCATTTGGCAATTAGAAAACAATATAATATATATATATATATATATATATATATATATATAATGATGGCTGTCATAGTACAGACAGAAACAGCTTGGCAGAATACTAAAGGTAATCACATTCCTATAGGGCATCTAGGTAGTTCAGTGGATAGAGCACTGGGCTCAGAATCAGAAAGACTCATCCCCCCTGAGTTCGAATCTAGCCTCAGACACTTACTACCTGTGTGACCCTGGGCAAGTCACTTAATCCCATTTGCCTCAGAGAAGAAAATGGTAAACCATTCCAGTATCTTTGCCAAGAAAATCCCAAAGTATAAGATCTTGAAGAGTCAGACATGACTAAAAAAATGACTCAGTGACAACAGTGTCATTGCATTCATGTAGAGACAGAGTTGGTAAGTTTGAACTCTGTCTTTGCTACGTCCTCCCTCTATAACTGCAAGCCATTCCCATTACTTTTCTGAGCCTCAGTTTTCTTATCTGTAAAATGATGGAGTTGAACCAAGTGATCTCTAAGGTCTCTTGCAGCTCTAAATCCAATTGACTCTCTAAGTACTACATGCCTTCAGATTCTGGAGTCCTTCTGCTTATCCCTAAGGATTCATAGCCCACTTTCCCCTTGACCTACCCATATGAAGACACCACTGGGTGGAAGAGAGAGGGGGATAGAAACTCTTTTCTGTCCTTAGATAGCCAAGTTGTTAACCTTGACCCTGACCTCCACTGCCCCCTTGGGGGAGATGGCAGCCAAAGAGAAAGGTACTCCTATGCTCCTCTGCTTTCCCTGGGAAGTGATTAAAGAACATTTGGGAACTAGTGGGCTCCCTTCCAGTGAACTGTGAGTTCATTGGACAAGGCTGTGCCACTCGTTTATAATTAAAATGCAGCAGGGGGAGGGGAATGAATGAAAGCTTCAATTAGCCAGTCTGACCCTGCTTCCGGCCCTCCTTCCCTCTGAAAAGCACAGATAACAAGCTCCCATTTATGATCAGGAGTGCTGGGCTATTCCAGGGCTCACATCTGAGCCCTTCATTGAAGACATTCTCTCACTTCATCGAGTTTGGCTTGTCATACAAAGGGGCTCTGATTCTCTATGATGTCCACCTCCTCTAGTATGAAAAACTGGATTTTGTTGTTTTCCCTGTCCCCAAATTCCTGGGGACAAATCCAAGTCCAGGTGCCATGTCTTTGGAGAAGTCCAGCATCTGCTTGACCTCCTTAGGGCTATGGCTTAGCTGTTATGTCCCCTGGCCTCTCTGTCCCTTGTTGGAATTCCTAGAAATTAACCTCTTTGGGGTAACCTTAAGCTAGACCCTACCCAGAGGACTCTGTCCTTATAGTTTCCAAGCTGAAAGGGACTTCAGAGGCAATTCCTTCATTTTACAAATGAGGAAATTGAGCCCTAAAATTTGAATGGTTTGCCTAAGTCTGCACAGGAACTAAGTAGTGAGACAAGACTTAATCCAGTACTTTTGTCCACCAGGGTTGCCACTACTGTCAGGCCCACTTTCCCCCGTGCCCTACCCTCTTTCCCAATATGCAACCCAACAAGAACCCCATGGTCTCACCATTGGTAAGTTTCCTCAATAAAGTCCAGTGGCTTCCTGTCATCTCCAGGATGAAATAGACAATTCTGTTTGGCATTCAAAGGTCCTTATATTTTGCCCTCTCCCTTTCCATTCCCCATAAACTCAGTGATCAAGGCATAATGACCTCAACTGTTCCTACAACTAGACACTCCGTTTCCAAACTCCAGGCATTTTCTAGCTTCCTCCCATGCCTAGAATGCTCTCCACCCTTATCTACCTCTCCTGTCTTCCCTCTAGTCCCAACAAAAATAGCACCTTCCATAAGAAAACTTTTCCTCTTCCCCTTAAATACAAGTGCTTTCCATCTGAGATAAGTCAAATTTATCCTGTATATAACTTGTTTGTTAGTAGTTATTTGCATGTCATCTCCCCTATTAGACCATAAGATTTTTGAGAGCAGGGAAAGCTGCATTTCATTTGTTTCCCTAATCCTTAGCACAGCACCTAGCTCATGGTCAGCTCTTAATAAATTTTTGTTTCTGCCTCCCCTAATTCATATGTATAACAAGAATCCCTCCACAATTTGGAGTCCATATGTATTTTTCTTTTCCTTTCTCTTCTTTCCATTTTATTTCTCTGAAACACCATAGAAGGTACTTATTCAAGACAATCTTTTGAAAGCACTTGTAAGCCTTCTGTAGGAAGCAACGTTGTTTTAACTGTCAGTCTGGATGTGCCAGGCTTGATCCCCAAAATGGCAAGGATTCCGATAAATAGACAATTGTCTGAAGTCATAGGTCAGGGATTTCTATAGAGTATTAAAAAAAATCACTGGGTTCAGCTTTCTGCCTTAGGGTAGATGGATATCTCTGGCTGGGGAGATAGTGATCTTTTTTCTTCTCAAAGATATTCAGAGAGTCATATTGTGTTTCAGCCACCTTTCTCATCATCCAAGTTGACCATTGACATTCTCCCTTACACTCAACCATTATTCTGGAATAAGCATAGGAGTAGAATTTAATGATTAGAGTTCTGGAAATACAGTCAGGAATATATATATATATGTTCAAGTTCCATCTCAGAACCTACCAGATCTGTGACCCTGAGTCTCATTTTCTCCATCTATAAAATGCAAACAATAATAATAATAACACCAGGCTTTTAAGATTGTTGTGAGGATCAAATGAGATCATGTACGTTGAGTGCTTTACAAGCCCTAAAGAGAACATGCAATAATAGCATTTCTCACACCCTCTAAGGTTTATAAAGCTCTTTTGAAATAACAATAATAGTTATTCATTTTATTTATATTGTTATTCATATCTATAATTAAGTTATATATAGTTATTTATATAGTGATTTAAGGTCTGCAAAACACTTTACGAAAATTATCTCACTTGGCTCTTGCCTCAACTCTTGGAGGTTGTTACTATTATTATCCCTATTTTACAGATGAAAGAAACTGAGACAGGCTGAAGTTAAGGAACTTGACCAGGATCATATGGTTAGGAAATATGAGAGGCTGGATTTGATGAACTTGGGATTCTCAGACTATCTCTTGCGCTGATAGTATATACATACTTTTGCTGGTCACTCATTTTCAGATGTGTCTGACTGACAGTTTTCTTGGCAAAAAATACTGGGATGGAGGGGCAGCTGGGTAGCTCAGTGGATTGAGAGCCAGGCCTAGAGACAGGAGGTCCTAGGTTCAAATCCAGCCTCAGACACTTCCCAGCTGTGTGACCCTGGGCAAGTCACTTGACCCCCATTGCCTACCCTTACCACTCTTCCACCTATGAGTCAATACACAGAAGTTAAGGGTTTAAAAAAAAATACTGGGATGGTTTATCACTTCCTCCTCCAGCTCATTTTATAGACGAGGAAACTGAGGCAAACAGGGTAAAGTGACTTTTCCAGGGTCATACAGTTAGTAAGTATTTGAGACTAGATTTGAACTAGGAAGATGAGTCTTGCTGACTCAAGGTCTGGTACTCTATTAATTCACTGCACCACTTATCTGTCCTAATATGTAAGTATTTTTTTTTTAAATCCTTACCTACTGTCTTAGAATCCATTCTATGTATTGGTTCCAAGGCAGAAGAGCAGTAAGGGCTAAGCAATGGGAATTAAATTACTTGTCCAGGGTCACACAGTCAGGAAGTGTCTAAAATCATATTTGAACCCAAGACCTCTCATCTCTAGATCTGGCTTTCAATCCACTAAGCCACCTAGCTGCCGTCTTTTTATTTCATTTTAATTTGGAGTCAGAAGACCTGGGTTCAGGCCCTAATTTTAAAGCTTTCTATGGTACTTATTATCTTATCTTAAGCAAATCACTGCCCACTCTGGGCCTCAGTTTCTTCATCTATAGAATGAGGCAACTGGACTAGATCTTTTCCTTCCAATTCCAAATCCTATGATCTCTTTCTAAATCTGTGCTTATTCCCTCTTGTTTATTCTTTTATCATCATAATTATGATGGTTCACATGTATCTTGCTGCACAACATACTTCACAATAATCCATTTATGCGGGTGGTACAAATAGTATTAAGCCTATATTGCAGAGGTGAAAACTGAGGCTCAGATGGAGATACCTACAATCACTAGCTAATAAGTAAAGGAGAAAGGAGCTTAAACAAACCCAGACCTACTCCAAATCTAGAGTTTAGACAGCCTTTTCTTTCAGATGCCTCAGTTGGCGGCTGAGAAAGCAGAATACTATTGAAAGCTCAGGGTCCCGAGTTAAAGGACCTGAATTTGAATTTTGACTCTGCTACTTACTCCCTGTGTGAGCTTGGACAAGTCACCTTACTTGCCAGGGCCTGAGCTGCCTTTGTCAAATGAAAGGGCTAGATTTGATCTCTGAAGTCAGGTCTATCCCGGGATCTGTTCGTTAAAAAGCTCCCCATAGTGCAATCTCCCTGAGGGTAGCGATTCCTCTTTGTTTCCCTTTGGCCTAGCCCAAAGCGTTCTCTAAATGTCTGTGGATTGACTGAAAGGATGTTTAGTGACTATTTGTCCAGGATTAGTGAGTTTGTTAGTAAGCGTGGGGTAGGTATCACCGGCCAAATTCTGGCCAAAAAGCTGCGGAATGATCTCGCAACTTCGGGTCAATTTCTCCCGGATGCTGAAGAGGAAGAATTCCGAAAGTTGGAGGTCTAACCACGTTATTCATACGCTTAGCCTTAGAGAATTACAGCTCGTGCTGTGACTTCTTGGATTAAACAAATATAAACTCTCCAGTATGGATTTAAAGCCCTTCCAGTTTGGCTCCCGGCTACCGTGTCAAGCTCCTTCCCCTTAGATCCCTCAATTTCTCCTTTGATGTACCTGACTCATAACAATGCAGACCCAAACTTCTTTCCTTTATCCTGGGAAAGGGGAAAAAAATTCTTCTACCCCCGCTCTAGAATTCATTGTTGCCCCGCCCCTGCTGCTGCTGTTTCTTTTTTAAACCGTTCCCTACTGTCTTAGAATCAATAATGTGTATTGGTTCTAAGGCTCAAGAATGGTAAGGGCTAGACAGTGGGAGTTAAGTCACTTGCCCAGGGTCACCCAAAAGGAAGGGTTTGAGGACAGATTTGAACCACCTCTGGGCTTTAGGTCTGAGTGAGTCATCTAGCTGCCCCGCCCCTCCCTTTTAAAAATACTGAAGTAGTTTGCCATTTCCTTCTCCAGCTCATCTTGGGGAGGAGGAAATTTAGGCACTGGGTAAATGACTAGCCTGGGGTCACTGAGGCCAGATTTGAATTCCGGAAAATGTCTTCTTGATTCCAAGCCTTCCGCGTTTCCCACCTCTAGTTCTTTTTTTTTTTTTTTTTTTTTTTTTTTTTTTTTTTTAATTTAATCTTTAACTTCCATCATAGAATCAATATTCTGTATTGGTTTTAAGGCAGAAGAGCAGTAAGGGCTAGGAAATGGAGGTTAAGTGACTAGCCCAGGGTCATACAGCTAGGAAGTGTCTGAAGCCAAATTTGAACCTAGGACCTTCTGTCTCTGTGCCTGGCTCTCAATCCACTGATCCACCTGGCTGCCTCCAACCCACCCATATTTCTTTTGAGTACCTAAATTCCTTCAAATTTCTACTTAAAGGTCACCTTCTCTATGAGACCTTTTCTGATATTCCCAGCCAGCAAGTGACACCATTTTCCTCCCGCCTCCTCAATTCCTTTGATTTATTTTACATATGTATATGCATATATATATTTTTGTTTTCTAAGTTACCAGAGGCTTTTGTTTTTGTCTTTGCATTCCCGGCCATCCAGAATGGGTCTTGACACATAGTAGGCATTTAACAAATGTTTGTTGATTGCTTGAATAGTGCGCTATAAATATTTGTTGAAGTAATAGTAAATATATAAGAATCCTGAGAGTATAGTAACAATCCATACTGCCTGGAAGATGAAAAGATTGAGGTGGCTTTTTGGGGAGAGGTGGCATTTCATTATGCTGTTCATTCAGCAAATAGTCAATGTGGAATCCTAAGAGGCAGTACCTGTCCTCATGGAGCTTACAGTCTAATTGGAAAGGTAAGGCATGGATATATATGTAAACAGTAGTCAACAACACAAGACTCTACATGGCAAGAGCCCAGTAATTGGCACACTCTGCATCTATGGAAATCCCTAAGAAGGTGAGATAACCTTGAGTTGGGGTGATCAGAAAGTGCTCCATGAAGGAGGTGAGACTTTTGAAAGTGGGGGTGACCAAAGCAATATGAAAAGGTCAGACTTAGGACAGACATGTCAGTCAAAAAATACAAAAATATTATGGGCAAGATCTGGCTTTTAAGAAGAATTTTTATTATAAATTTAAGAGCTGAAAAACAAAATGAAAAATTATAATAATTGCTGGCATTTCTTTAGTGCTTTAAGATTTGCAGAGAACTTTACTGTATACAGGGTTGTCCCAAAAGTCTTAGTCCAGTTTTAAGCCATTATTCTGTTGGTATTCATAGCAACTCCTATTATTTTCTCCATTTTACAAATGAGGGAACTGAGGCTTAAAGACATGGAGTGATTTACCTGGAGTCACAGAGCTAGTATCTGAGATGGAATTTGAACCCAGGTATTCTTTACTCCAGGTCCTGTACTCTCTCCCCTATATATCACTGTATCTTTAAACATGAGGAACAAGAAATGACATTTCTAGAATTTTTTTAAACTTTTACCTTCTGTCTTAGAATTGATATTTTGTATTAAAGCAGAAGAATTGCAAAGGGATAGGTAATTGGGATTAAGTAACTTGTCCAGGATCACATAGCTAGGAAATGTCTAGGGTCAAATTTGAACCCAAGTCATTCCAGCTCCAGGTCTGACATTCTATACACTGTGCTACCTACCTGCCCCTTTAGAAGATTTCACCTTTCACATCATTCATTTCACACTCTTGGCAAATATATATACATATATACATATATATGTATGTATATATAAAAATCGCTTACATGTATCAGATGATAGTGCTATCGGAAATTTAGTATAATAAGTTTTTCGTATAAACTCAAGTTTCTAGACTGAGGAAAGATGGATTTTTCAAAACCTATGTTTGAGAGGCAGCTAGATGACATAGTGCATAGAGCACCAGACCTGGAGTTAGGAAGACCTGGGTTTAACTGTGACCTTAGACACTTCTTAGCTGTATGATCCTGGGCAAATCACTTAAGCCCATTTGCCTAGTCCTTTCCTCTTCTGTCTTAAGAGTTGTTACTGAGACAGAAAGTAAAGGTAAAAAAAAAATACATTTGATATGATCAAAATATTTTGGTAAGTCACTAGGTTTTCACCATTTCGGTCTTTCTCTCTGTCTTTGTTTCTCCATTTCTTTCTTTCTGTCATTTTTCTTTCTGTCTGTCTTTTTTCTTTTTCTCCTTTATACTCTTTTCCTTCCTTCCTTCCTTCCTTCCTTCCTTCCTTCCTTCCTTCCTTCCTTCCTTCCTTCCTCCCTCCCTCCCTCCCTTCCTTCCTCTCATCTCCGCTCAGCCACTCTATACCTCAATTTACTGGTCTTTAAAACAAAACAGCTTTTCAACTATCAACAAACTGACTCCTCTGAGTTGCTTAGCTAACAGACTTCCACATTCTTGGAAGAGTTAGTGCAAATCAAGACAAGCATTTATTAAGCACCAACTATGTGCTGGGTTGGGGATATAAAGAATGGCAAAAGGCATTCCCTGCCTTCAAGGAGCTCGCAGTCTAATAAGGAAGACATGCAAAAAGCTATGCACAAACCAGATACACATACAGGCATACATCAGAGATATTGCAGGTTTGGTTCCAGACTGCCACAATAAAGTGAGTCATGTGAATTTTTTGGTTTTCCAGTCCATATAAAAGTAATGTTTACACTGTACTATACCCTATTACATGCACAATAGTCTTTTGTCTAAAAAATAATTTACAAACTCTAATTTCAAAATACTGTTTTTTGGAAAAATGCTAAGCATCTAATAATAACCATCTAAATAACTAAGCCTTCAGCGAATCATAGTCTTTTTGCTGGTACAGGGTTTTGCCTTGATGTGGATGGCTGCTCAGGGTTTGGGGTGGTGGTTGCTGAAGGTTGGAGTAGCTGTGGCAATTTCTTAAAATAAGAGGACAATGAAGGTTATTGCATCTCCATTGATTCTTTCTTTCACTTGAATACTTAAAAGCCATTGTAGGACTATTAACTGGCCTAATTTCAATATTGTTGTGTCTCTGGGAATAGGGAGGCTGGAAGAGAGGGAGAGAGATGGGTGAATGGCCAATCAGTGAAGCAGTCATAACACCTACAATATTTATTAAGTTCACTATCTTATGTTTGGTTTGTGGTGACCCAAAACAATTATAATGGTAGTATCAAATATCACTGATCACAGATCGCCATAACAGATATAATAAAAAGTTTGAAATATTGTGAGAATTACAAAATGTGACACAGAGATACAATGTAAGCACATGCTTTTAGAAAAATGACCTGATATAGGACTGCTACAAATCTTTAATTTGTAAAAACCATAATATCTGCAAAGCACAATAAAATAAAGAATGCCTGTACAGGATAAGTTGGATGTAATCTATAGAGGGGTGGTACTAGCATTAGGGAGACCTGGAAAGGCTTCTAGCAAGCTGACTCCTCCACTGATGTGGCACAAGTGAGTCATATTCCTGATAGGGACCGTTCTAGATCAAGGTCTGCTAATGACCTGAGAGTCTAATCCTACCTGCCCCCGTTTTTGTACCCACAACTTAAATGTGAAAAACCATTTGGAGTTTTCTTGGCAAAGATACTGGAGTGGCTTGCCATTTCCATTTTCAGATAATTTTACAGATAAGGAAACTGAGGCAAATGGAATGAAGTGAATTGTCCAGAATCATACAGCTAATAAGTGTCTGAGGCCTGATTTGGACTCAAGAAGTAAGTTTTCCTTTCTCCTATCCCAATATTCTATGCACTGAATCATCTAGATATTGGCTATTACCAGATTCCTGTGACAGGGGAAGATAAGGAAAGAAGATTTTCATAGCCCCGCTGGATTTTCAACAGTTTGAGTCCGTATTCAAGGTATCTTAGGAATACCTACCACTTTCCAATAACTGATGGAGAAAGTACTTGGAAACAAGAACTGTAAGTATTGGTGTACTTTGTTCAAAAACTGTGTGGGAAGAACTAAGGAATCTAATGATAGTATTAGGTTGATTACAGAAAAATGGCTTGATGGACTCAATTGACAAGGGCTAATTTTGCACAACTTCTTTCAAGTGTCTCCATGAAATAGGAACATTGATTGAGAGATAAGAGCATTCGAACCTCTGCAAATATATACAATTTTCTAGTACCTGTCCATTATTATCACAAGTTTGATAAGAATTCTACTTTTCTTTCTACTGACTAAATTCATTCATGTTTACATGGCTCAAGAGAATAAGAAGCTGAAAGAACAAAATTAAAAAAAAATTTAATGCCTTAAAATCAAGAGTCTTTTGAAGAGCAGTGGATGGACAAACACATACAAACATTCAAAGATTTGGGCAACTGCCTTATACATGCACCAGTGTTGGCCTATGGAAACCCAAACAAGCCTTTTATCCTGCACACAGATATCAGATTGATAGGCATGGGAACAGTCCTGTATCTAGAGCCTGATAGTCACCATAGATAGATAGATAGATATTAACTGCATTTGCCCACAGAAAATTGAGTTACATCAAGACTCATCATTAGCCCATAAACAAGCTTGAATTCTTGGTTTTCAAGTCACTGAGAAGTTTGGAGCAAAGGTAGAAGTATGGATTTACAACAATCCACTGACATATCTGAACAGAGTCTTTTTTTAAAAAACCTTTACCTTCTGTCTTAGAATCAGTACTGTGTATTGGTTCCAAGGCAGAAGAGTGGTAAGGGCTAAGCAATGGGGATCAAGTGACTTGCCCAGGGTCACACAGCTGGGAAGTATCAGAGGCCAGATTTGAACCTAGGACCTCCTACCTGGTTCTCCATCCACTGAGCTACCCAGCTGCCCCCTGATCGGAGTCTTGAAAGCTGTATATGTTGGTTTTGAACCATGAGTCAATCAAGACTTTAAATAAATAAGGTCAATTTAATTTAAAAAATTTATTAATAAAATTTAATAAAGTCTTTAAAGCTAATAAGGTATAGATATTACTGTCTCAAGATGGCCACAGGGGGCAGCAGAGCCAAACCTAGAGACCTGGGGGGGAGGGAGGGGTGCTAGGTTCAAATCTGGCCTTAGATACTTCCCAGCTGTGTGACCCTGGGCAAGTCACTTGACCCCCATTGCCTACCCTTACCACTCCTCTGCCTTGGAGCCAATACACAGTATTGACTCCAAGATGGAAGGGAAGGGTTTAAAAAAAAAAAAGATGGCCACAGATGTCATCAAGAGATGTGATGATGGGGCAGCTGGGTAGCTCAGTGGATTGAGAGTCAGGCCTAGAGACAGGAGGTCCTAGGTTCAAATCCAGCCTCAGATACTTCCCAGCTGTGTGACCCTGGGCAAGTCACTTGACCCCCATTGCCCACCCTTACCACTCTTCCACCAAGGAGCCAATACACAGAAGTTAAGGGTTTAAAAAAAAAAAAAGAGATGTGATGATGCCTGTGCCTATTGTGAGTGAAGGAAATTACTGCCTATTTGTGCCAAACACATAGAATATAAGCACTAGCAAGCCCTTAGATCTTAAATAATTATAGTAATAGCAAATATTTATATAGCACTATGTGCTAGCACTGTTCAACACCTTACAATTGTTATCTCATTCAATCCTCACCACAACCCTGGGAGGTAGGTGCTAATTCACAAATGATAAAACTAAGGCAGACAAAGGTTAACTGACTTGCCCAAGGCCACACAACAAGTGTCTGAAGCTAGATTTGAACTCGAGTTTTTTGACTCTAGCCCTAGCATCTATTCACTATACCACCTAGCTCCCCCTACTTCTTGTCTCTTGAAGGGGAGAGTAAGAACATAATGCATATTTTGGTAGTGACTGGTCATTTCTCAAACCATGCACAGGCATGCTCAATTAGGAAGCATAAAGCTTCCATCACGGCTAAAATATTATGTTAGAGGTATTACTCAGTGTACAGCCTAAGAGATATGTTAATTTTGGCTGGTATCAAGGACTCTAAAACATCTTACAAAGAGATCCAAAGCATGTGTTTCTTTCTTTCTTTTTTTAAAACTGTTACCTTCTGTCTTAGAATTGATATTAAGTATCAATTTCAAGACAGACAGAAAAATGTTAAGAGCCCCAGGATCACACAGCTAGGAAGTATCTGAGGTCAAATTTGAATCCAGGACCTCCTTTCTCTAGACCTGGATCTCTATCCACTGAACCACCCAGCTGCCCCTACACTGCTTTCTATGTATATTTTCTTTTATACTGGTATATCATATTCATGTAATATATCCTATGCATCATTTAGACCTGTAGTCACTACAGAGTTATCCAGAATTGAATATGCTTACTATCTCCCCTGTGGATTTGCTGGGGAGAACAAATTATTTAACTAGAGAGTGAATCTAAAGAATTGGTCTTTCATAATTAATTAACAGATATTCATTAAGTACCTACTATGTTCCAGGCACTTTGCTAGGGCTAATCACAGAAAAGGTGACATAATGAAGTGTTAAACTAGCTATAAAAATTAAGCCATGCAATTTGATTCCATTTTAAGATGCCATTGAGTCTCTTGAGTGTATCACAAAGGAAATAACGCATAAAATGAAGAATGACAGGCCACGCCTGTGGGTGGGCATTAAAAGTCAGTTCCACTGAATCCAGGAGATAGACTCAAAATGGAATCCTGGTCTTGATTGGATAAGTTAAAGACACATGCTGGTGGAGAAAAGGAAACTATAAGAAGCCATGTATATCTCTGAGAGATCAGGATGCCCAGGCAAATACTTCTCCAGGAAAAAATTGGTTTCTACTATAGGAACAAAGCTTATTATTGTTGTTGTTGTTGTTATTATTATTATGGCATAAGGTATGGTGTGTCAGGACAGAATCAATGTTGCTTAAGCTTGTCCACATTCCAGGGCTACAATCCCCTCTGTGGCAATCTCCTTTATCCCCTTGAGCTTCTTCATAAGAGCCTAAAACATTTTCCTCTGGGTGTGAGGAAAGTCTTTGTTTTTTCTTGAGTTCTAACTGTATGACCCTGGGCAAGTCACTAAATCATGTTTGCTGCTGTTTCCTCATCTGTAAAGTGAGCCAGAGAAGAAAATGGTAAACCTCTCGTGTATCATCTTCATGATACCAAATCCAGCACTAATATTCCAACCATTATCCCCCACTCTCTCCCATAGGTCAGCTTTTGTAACATGGGGCTAATGACAAATATGCTTACCTATCTTCCAGGGCTGGTATCATATTCACAGGTTTTGGTTTTGCATGAATGTGCTTTTAGGACAATGACCAATATGGAAGTGATAATACATGTATGACTCAGATCAAATTGCTTACCATCTCCAAGTTGGAGGAAGGGAAGGAGGCAGTTTGGATATTATAATTTTGGAAAATGTAGGTTGAAAATTATTATTACATGTAATTGGGAAAATAAAATATCTTTGAATTGAAAAAAATTTAAATTTAAAATTTAAATAGTTGCAGGGGAAAAAAGCACTTTTATAATAACTAAATATGATAATCAATGGGAAACACTTTCTTATTCCAGAAAGCTGGGCATTCCATACACTTGAAGACATTGGTAATGTTTACTACCACTTGGCTATCCCAAGTCACTGGGTTCAAACCTCTGTCAACTACTGCCTCACTGGTCTCTACCGAGCCAATAGTATGTAGCTGAACAAGGTATTTGGCACATACCCATCTTCACATGGTGACATTGTGTTGATCCGTTTAACAAATGCACAATTTAACAGTTTAAATGTATTCAGAATCATTGGGAGCACTCTGGAAAATCTTTTACAAACAGTTTCCATTGCCTTCCACTGAGAGGCTGAAGCCCCACCTCCTTTTAAATGTCTTTGCCTTAGCTCCAGGGGACAAGCTATGGGCCATGGAATTTACTTTCATCAGATTAAAGCCAATCAGTTCTTTTAAAGAGAGTCAGACATAGAGGAAAAGACATGGCAGAGACAGAGAGCAGGAGAGGGAGAGCAGGAGAAAGAAAGAATAAAAAGAAAGAAGCAACTAGGTGGTACAGTGGATGGAATGACAGGCTTGGCAATCAAGATGACCCATTTTCCTGAGTTTAAAACTTGCCTCAGACACTTCCTAGCTATACTTTTCCAAGAGAAAAAACAAACAGTTTTTTGTTATGTGTGTGTTTTTTAACCCTCACACACTTTCATTTAATAAAATAAAGCTGAAGGAATCAGTGAATGTGCTTCTCTAACCCATCTTGCCAAAGTTGCCAGACCCTAACTAAATTCAGTATTCTTATACCTGGGGCATACCTCACATAATGTTCCAGGGGCATGCAGCAGGCAGGCACCCTCAAGATAAGCTTTTTAGGAAAAACTCTGTTAAGCAGAGGTAGAAATTATTATATCCTCTAGAGCAGGGGTCAGCAAGGTATGGCTCTGGAGCCCTATCTGGCTCTTTTGAGGGCCAGATATGGCTCTTTCTGCAGGAGCCATAAAGTCAATTTTTTTTAGGCGCTGTTACAGGAGCGCACATTGTGAACACTGTATGGCTCTCACGAAATTACATTTTATCTTTTTTTTTTTTTTTTTAAACCCTTGTACTTCGGTGTATTGTCTCATAGGTGGAAGATTGGTAAGGGTGGGCAATGGGGGTCAAGTGACTTGCCCAGGGTCACACAGCTGGACGAAATTACATTTTAAAAAAAATGTGGCATTTATGGCTCTCACAGCCAAAAAGGTTGCCGACCCCTGTTCTAGAGGCTTCTGCCTTGATTTTTGGAGGGTTTTCCCCTTTTTCTTTTGAAGATCTGTGAAAGAGAAGCCACTTACCCCTATATGCCTCAGTTTCCTTATCTATAAAATGAACTGGAGATGAAATGACAAACCAGTCTTGTATTTTTGCCAAGTAAACTCCAAATGGGATCACAAAGAATCTGAAATGATTGAACAACAACAATTGACACCTAGTAATTAATAAATGCTTGTTGTCTGACTGGCTGCTAATTAGATGCTAACTTTACTTGCTTCTATCTACTAAAGCAGTGATGGGCAACTTTTAAGCTTGGTGTCTCAAAATTAACCAAAAAAACAAATAATTCGGGTGGTGTGTCACCTCAAGAAAAAACCCATAATTTTGCAATATAGTTTAAATAATAAAAAATGTATAATTGTAATATATAACTATTTAACAAACCAAAAATTAATTATTTAACTCACTTGCTTAGTGACAGTTATTTTGGCCTATAGACCTCCAGCACAGAGTGTCTACACTACACTACAACAAGTGTTTCATCCTCGGCATGCAGCCCCACACTTCTCTGTATGTGGCCGTGTGTCATTGAAAATGGCTATGCGTGTCAGTGCTGACACATGTCATAGGTTTGCCATCAGGCTACTAAAGGCTTAAAAGTGCTGGCAGTATCCTCTGCTATTCATTACCTACCAATGTGACCCAATCATTTAACCTCTTTCAGACTCAGTTTCCTCTTCTATAAAAACAGGAGATTGCATGAGATTACTTCCAAAGTAATCTGGATCCAAATTTATGATCCTCAGAATTATTTTCTGAGGCCCTTTCTGGAAAATTCTGGCAGATCCTGAGTCTGTATGAAACTCACCACTTGTTCCAGGCTGGGTGAAGATCATACCAGCAGTGATCAGGAAAGCAGCTCTTGTCATTTCCCTCTCCTAGTCTCTAGGATGTTTAAGAACAAGCTAATCAGACTGACCTTTCAGACTTCTGTCTGCAAACAGAGCACTTAGGATTTGGCTGGTTGAGAAATGTCTGAAGGGAATTCAGCTGAAAACCCCCTACTCCTGGTTTTGAAAATTCTTCACATTTCAATACAAGGTACAAGCTTTAATCTGGCCCATTTTGAGTCCTCTGTAAGAGATCTAAATATCATGAATAGACATGCCTGTCAGCGCATGAAATGCAATTAAAAGCTTTTGACTGTCCACAGGCCCCAGGATTTCAGTTTTCTTGAAAAATTTGGCTTAAAATTTCTAGTGATTCAAAGGTCTGATTGATTCTCTTTTCAGCCTGGGCTGGAGCCCTGGGGTTTGGGGGCTTTATATCCACTAGGAGCAATCTAATCATTTATTAATGAGCACTGGCAGCATCCCTGGGAATTAGCTCTCAGTGGGAAGCTCTGGCTCATTGGGGTCAAGGAGTCCAGTCTGCTGGCACACACACACATACTCTTGATGAAATGTTTCCTCTGGCATTTGCTTTGTGCCTGTTGCCTACCTCTCTGTTAACCCACAAATGATTTTGAGCTGCTTCAAAGCAAACATCTATAGTTAGGGCGAAAATGGATCTTCTCCTTATATTGGGGGCCATTTTTCACATCCTTCCCAAACATGGTTTCCCTAGATAAGCACAATCCAAACCACCTGTATCAGATTTCTCTTTCCCTAGGGGGGGGAAAAAACCAACAACAGTTTTTTGTTGTGTGTGTTTTTTTTAACCCTCACACTTTCATTTCATAGAATAAAGCTGTGTTTCTCTAGCCCATCTTGCCAAAGTTGTCAGGCCCTAACTAAATTCAGTATTCTTATACCTGTGGCATATCTCACATAAAATTCCAGGGGCATGCAGCAGGCAGATAAACTTTTTAGGAAAACTCTGTTAAGCAGGGGTAGAAATTATTATATCCTCTAGAGGCTTCTGCCTTGATTTTTGGAGGGTTTTTCCCTTCTTCTTTTGAAGATCTATGATTTCATCTATGAAAGAGAACTCCTATTGTAAAAACTCTCCATCTATACAATTGGGCTACTTGTTGGCAATTTAGAGACTTAGAGAGTTGCCTGGAGCATCAAGAGATTAAATAACCTGACCATGAACATACAACTAGTATATGTCAGAAAAAGGACAAAGTCAGGTCTTCCTAACTCCATGACTGGCTCTCTAACAACTCTACCTGACTTTTTCTTTTTCTATCTCTAAAATTTATTTTATTTTAACAAGTTATTCTTACTATCATGCTCTAAATCCAACTCTGTGCTTTTTTTTATTAACTATTTTTCATGCCTGGAATGTTTTCCAGTTTCAACTCCACTTCCTCCCTAGTTTCTTTCAAGACTCAGATTGAATCCCACCCCTTTTGTCCCCCACCTTTACCTCTATCTCCCCCTCTAGGAGTGCCTTTCCTCTGAAATTACTTTCCATTCATTAATATTATGTTATATATGTATATTGTTGCTGTTGTTCAGTTGTTTCATTCATATATCTTACTCTTCATGACCCCATTTGGGTTTTTCTTGGCAAAGAGAGGTTTGCCATTTCCTTTTCCAGCTCATTTTAGAGATAAGGAAACTGAAGCAAACAGGATAAAGTGACTCTCCCAGGATCACACAGGTCATACTGACCTGACTTTATCTTCCTGATTCTATCCACTACGCTACCTGGCTGCCCCTATGTTTCTCTTACATGTACAGTTTATTGCATGTGGTCTCTCACCTAAGAATATGAGCTCTTTAAAGGGCAGGGGACAATGTTTAGCACAGTGCCTGGCACAGAGTATACTGATAATGCTGGTTGACTGACTGTGAGCTAGATACTAAGTTCAGTTGCTTCTATCTGCTGAGGAATACAAGTGCTGTTGGTACCCTATAAATATTACTGCTTGTGCCCAGAATCTTAGTTGCCTTGCTTTAGTTATGACCCTACAAAGTTCCCTTCTCGATCCAATTTCCTAAGCTATTATTTCACTGGCATGTGTAGGTCATTTGGCCAGCACTGCTAGCGGACCTTCATCATAAAGACCTGATTTCAAATCTAGTCCCAGAACTTTGCTAGCTGTGTGACCCTGGGCAAGCTACCTGATCTCAGTTTCTTCATCTGTTAAGTGGGGATATTTATAGCACAGACTTCCCTGAGTGGTTGTGAGGATAAAATGATATAATATTTGATAATAATAAAGGCACTTTACAAACCTTAAAATGCTATTATTAATGAAGAGGCGAGTAGAGAAATGTTTGCAAATGGGTGGTTCCAGTATAGATAGAAAGAAGTAAGATAGTTTGGAGGAGGAAAGGGTGCTATTTTGCAAGGAATAGATCATGGCCCTTAAATGGAGATTGGCACAAGAGAACTTTTCCCCCCTGAATTATCCAGAAAATTGCATCAAGGTGAGCATAGCCTTAGAGAACCCTGTCCATTAAGCTCAAAAATCTGTTTTTAACAACTACTTCTCTCTCCTCTCCAAAGGCCAATTTCAAATGAAGCTGTACCACAGTATCTAAAGGCATAACATTCATGAGTCAGAGCCTTTAATTGTAAAATATTCATGTCCCTTAGTGTTGAGATCACCCCAGGTCCTGGCATTCACTCAATCTTCTGACTAGAGGGTGAAATTTAACTTGACCTGTTTTATTTTCCTGATATTCCTCTACCTTTTGAAAATAGCATTCCCTAGCTTTTATTCATGAGCATTGGAGAAAAAGGATCAGTTCAAGAAGTGAAAGAAGCTCCTGTGAAATTTAGGAAGCGGGATTAGCTGGTGAGAAAAATATTCCTAATAATGAAAGCTTTAATATCATACTCTGGCTTCTTCCCAGGCTTTGCTCAGTACTGAGTTTTCAACTGCCATTAAGCAAACAAGGCTTTACATCATGTTCCCATCTGATCCCTATCACAGTCCTATGAGATGACTACTCTAAGTATTAGTGTCACTGTTTTATAAATGAGGAAATCAAGGCTCAGAGAGACTAAAGTGTTTAATTTGCTCTTGTAGAACTATCATGTCGAAGATTTGATGAAAACCTAGGTCTCTCCAGACTCCAACTTCTGAGCTCTTTTTCAAACTGAGAATCAAGTCAATAAGCATTTATTAAACTCTTACCATATGCCAGACACTAGGCTAAACTCTGTAAAAACAAATACATACTGAAAGATTACCCCTGGGGCAGCTAGATAGCACAGTGGATTGAGTACCAGGCTTGGAGTCAGAAGGACTTGGGTTCAAATCTGCCCTCAGACACTTCTAGCTGTGTGACTCTGGGAAAGTCTTAACCCCTTGCTGCTCTTCTGTTTTAGAATTGATACTAAGATAGAAGGGAAGGGAAGGGAAGGGAAGGGAAGAGAAGGAAGGAAGGAAGGAAGGAAGGAAGGAAGGAAGGAAGGAAGGAAGGAAGAGAGGGAGGGAGGAAAAAACACTGCCACTGCCCTAAAGTAGTAAGAGTGCATAAAAGGATGCAGAAGAAGAGAAAAGGGAGAGACTGTGGTAGAGATAGATCTATAGTGCCAGGAGGGGATACTGGAGAGGATTGCTGGCATAGGCTTTTTTTTTTTTTTTTTTTTGTTGTTGTTGTTGTTGTTGTTGTTGCTATAAATGCAATCTCTAGGAGGAACTATTCAATAGAGGAAAGAGTCGCAGAGGTGGAGGATGCTTTCAGTTTAAGAAGACCAGGGTGGGAGTGAACTTCCAGGGTGAGGAGTTTTCTGTGGCTAAAAAGTCAGGGGTACAGCCTGGAGAGAAAAGAAGAGGGCTTCGTGTTTCTTTGGAGAGTATCATAGGCTTGGGATATATATAATTAGTGTCTGCCTCTGTGGGCTTTTCTCTCTGCATGCTGACTATTCAACTGAAATGACAGATTGTCAAGAATCACTTAGTACATGGTATTTGATCTTGACAATCACATTGACCAATCCTTTCCCTTTTGTTCAGTCATTTCAGCCATGTCTGACTTTCATGACCCTATTTGGGATTTTCTTGGCAGAGATATTAGAGTGATTTGCCATTTCCTTCTCTAGCTCATTTTACAGATGAGAAAACTAAGGTAAATAGTGACTTGACCAGGGTCAGACAGCTACAGAGAATATGCAGCTAGATTTGAACTCAGAAAGATGAGTCTCCCTGACTTCAGGCCCAGATCTCTCTCCACTAGGTCACCTAGCTGCCCTCTCTCGCTCTCTGGTAAGCTTCATTTTATTTTCCTGAGTCTAATCTGTTTGTTTGGTTCTATACACATGAATTAAGGACTTGAGGGAACTTCAGAGATTTTTCATCCAACACCCTCAATTAAACATGAGAAAACTAGATTGCAGAGAGGTTAAGAGATTTATCTAAAATCAGTAGCAGGGCTAGAGCCTGCCTATTCCAAGGCCTTTTCCCCCATTCCCTATCTTTCTATAATAAATGGAATTTTACAGAGGGAAAAACTGAGGTTCAGAGAAGCACTTTGCCTCCTATTCCAGTCTCCTACCACCACATAAAGGATTAAAATAATAGGTATTCATATTTATATAGTTCTTTTAAATTCATGAAGTACCACCCTTGTGAGATCATCATTACCCCTATTTTTCAAATAAGGTCACTGAGGTACAGAGAGATAAAGTGTAGTAGGATGATAACCAAATAATTCTCAGAATGTGACTAATGGGAATACTTAAGGTGGCCCCCACATCAATCACCATTCCCTCAAAGGGGTCAAGTTTGCCATATGTTAATGAATAGAGTGAAATAATACTAGAAGGACTATGTATGTCAATTGATGCAAAAACTTGCTTGGTCCTTCAAAGTATTCCTAAATTCTTTTCTTCTTTAATTTATCTAGAATATGTAAGACTCATCTGTCTTATCAAAAGCATGTTTTATTTATGCTTCTTATTCGTTTTGGTGAAATGTTTCACTGAAGTACAAGGCATTTCTAGCCTTCATGTGGCTATGGCATTTAAAAAATATATTTTAGCAATGCTTTTAATTTCATATACCAGTTATTTTCCAATAAATTCCAATTAACTCTCCATTGGAACCCTCTCTTAATAACTGACATTTATATGGTGATTTAAAATTTGCAAAGGGCTTTAGAATCTCATTTGAGACTCACAAAAACCTTGTGAGGTATGTACTTCAGACATATTATACCCATTTTCAGAGAAAGAAACTGAAGCTGAGAAGTTAAGTGACATGTCTGTCCATGGTCAGATAGCTAGTAAATGTGCAAAGTGAGATTTGAATCCTTGCCCTTCTGATTCCAAAGCCAGTGCTATAGCCACTGAAGCATGTGTTTGAACAATGTTTCAAAATTAATCATCCCAGCAACTGTCTCTGACATTCTTTACTATTTCATATCCATAGCCAAGTCATCAAGCACTTATTAAATAACTACTGTGTTCTTTTTAGGCTAAGTGTTCATGCTAGAAAGAAAAACAAAAACAAAACAAAATACACCAGTCTTGGGTTCACAAGGAACTCAGTCTAATGGGGGAGACCATATGCAAACAATTATGTACAAACAAGATACATACAGATTCAATTGGAGATAATCAACCGAGGGATTAAGGTGGATTAGGAAAAGCTTTTTATAGAAGATGGCATTTTAATTGGGACTTCAAGGAAGACAGGGAAGCTAAAAAAAAAAAACAAACAGGAATGGGGTGATGAGGAGAATTTGTAGATAAAAGGGAAAGCCAATGAAAATGCCCAGAGTCAAGAGATAAAGGATCTTATTCAAGAAATAGCAAGAACACCCAAGCCCCTGGATCCCAGAGTGCAGGAGGCAGTAAGGTGTAAGAAGACTGGAAAGGTTTGCTCTGGTCCTATGCTTTAAAGGTCAGGTGTGTTACATTTCACCCAGCCCCTCCCAGAGTTCTCTGGTACACTGAAGGGGTTGAGGGTGGGGCCTCTTGCTCTTTGCCACTGACTAGAACCCCCACTGGTAATGTTCTCCCAGTTTTAGAAGCCCAGACTTCCCAGTTCCATTTTACCATTTAACATCAGCTTAGTTTTCTTTACAAAGAAATGGTTGTTTTGTTTTTTAATGTTTTATTTTTCCCAATGACATATAATAACAATTTTCAAAGGAATGTTTATTTCAAAAGTATAAAAGGGGGACAAATAGGTAATATAATGGATAGAACTCCAAGCTAGGAGTCAGGAAGATCTGGGTTTACATCTGGCCTCAGATGTTTCCTACCTGTGGGATCCTGGGCACGTCACTTNAGGAAGGAAGGAAGGAAGGAAGGAAGGAAGGAAGGAAGAGAGGGAGGGAGGAAAAAACACTGCCACTGCCCTAAAGTAGTAAGAGTGCATAAAAGGATGCAGAAGAAGAGAAAAGGGAGAGACTGTGGTAGAGATAGATCTATAGTGCCAGGAGGGGATACTGGAGAGGATTGCTGGCATAGGCTTTTTTTTTTTTTTTTTTTTTTTTTTTGTTGTTGTTGTTGTTGTTGTTGTTGCTATAAATGCAATCTCTAGGAGGAACTATTCAATAGAGGAAAGAGTCGCAGAGGTGGAGGATGCTTTCAGTTTAAGAAGACCAGGGTGGGAGTGAACTTCCAGGGTGAGGAGTTTTCTGTGGCTAAAAAGTCAGGGGTACAGCCTGGAGAGAAAAGAAGAGGGCTTCGTGTTTCTTTGGAGAGTATCATAGGCTTGGGATATATATAATTAGTGTCTGCCTCTGTGGGCTTTTCTCTCTGCATGCTGACTATTCAACTGAAATGACAGATTGTCAAGAATCACTTAGTACATGGTATTTGATCTTGACAATCACATTGACCAATCCTTTCCCTTTTGTTCAGTCATTTCAGCCATGTCTGACTTTCATGACCCTATTTGGGATTTTCTTGGCAGAGATATTAGAGTGATTTGCCATTTCCTTCTCTAGCTCATTTTACAGATGAGAAAACTAAGGTAAATAGTGACTTGACCAGGGTCAGACAGCTACAGAGAATATGCAGCTAGATTTGAACTCAGAAAGATGAGTCTCCCTGACTTCAGGCCCAGATCTCTCTCCACTAGGTCACCTAGCTGCCCTCTCTCGCTCTCTGGTAAGCTTCATTTTATTTTCCTGAGTCTAATCTGTTTGTTTGGTTCTATACACATGAATTAAGGACTTGAGGGAACTTCAGAGATTTTTCATCCAACACCCTCAATTAAACATGAGAAAACTAGATTGCAGAGAGGTTAAGAGATTTATCTAAAATCAGTAGCAGGGCTAGAGCCTGCCTATTCCAAGGCCTTTTCCCCCATTCCCTATCTTTCTATAATAAATGGAATTTTACAGAGGGAAAAACTGAGGTTCAGAGAAGCACTTTGCCTCCTATTCCAGTCTCCTACCACCACATAAAGGATTAAAATAATAGGTATTCATATTTATATAGTTCTTTTAAATTCATGAAGTACCACCCTTGTGAGATCATCATTACCCCTATTTTTCAAATAAGGTCACTGAGGTACAGAGAGATAAAGTGTAGTAGGATGATAACCAAATAATTCTCAGAATGTGACTAATGGGAATACTTAAGGTGGCCCCCACATCAATCACCATTCCCTCAAAGGGGTCAAGTTTGCCATATGTTAATGAATAGAGTGAAATAATACTAGAAGGACTATGTATGTCAATTGATGCAAAAACTTGCTTGGTCCTTCAAAGTATTCCTAAATTCTTTTCTTCTTTAATTTATCTAGAATATGTAAGACTCATCTGTCTTATCAAAAGCATGTTTTATTTATGCTTCTTATTCGTTTTGGTGAAATGTTTCACTGAAGTACAAGGCATTTCTAGCCTTCATGTGGCTATGGCATTTAAAAAATATATTTTAGCAATGCTTTTAATTTCATATACCAGTTATTTTCCAATAAATTCCAATTAACTCTCCATTGGAACCCTCTCTTAATAACTGACATTTATATGGTGATTTAAAATTTGCAAAGGGCTTTAGAATCTCATTTGAGACTCACAAAAACCTTGTGAGGTATGTACTTCAGACATATTATACCCATTTTCAGAGAAAGAAACTGAAGCTGAGAAGTTAAGTGACATGTCTGTCCATGGTCAGATAGCTAGTAAATGTGCAAAGTGAGATTTGAATCCTTGCCCTTCTGATTCCAAAGCCAGTGCTATAGCCACTGAAGCATGTGTTTGAACAATGTTTCAAAATTAATCATCCCAGCAACTGTCTCTGACATTCTTTACTATTTCATATCCATAGCCAAGTCATCAAGCACTTATTAAATAACTACTGTGTTCTTTTTAGGCTAAGTGTTCATGCTAGAAAGAAAAACAAAAACAAAACAAAATACACCAGTCTTGGGTTCACAAGGAACTCAGTCTAATGGGGGAGACCATATGCAAACAATTATGTACAAACAAGATACATACAGATTCAATTGG
The DNA here is from genome assembly GCF_016433145.1 of Gracilinanus agilis. Classification (NCBI taxonomy): domain Eukaryota; kingdom Metazoa; phylum Chordata; class Mammalia; order Didelphimorphia; family Didelphidae; genus Gracilinanus; species Gracilinanus agilis. The sequence goes on from NC_058133.1 coordinate 222,985,549, forward strand.
AGATAATCAACCGAGGGATTAAGGTGGATTAGGAAAAGCTTTTTATAGAAGATGGCATTTTAATTGGGACTTCAAGGAAGACAGGGAAGCTAAAAAAAAAAAACAAACAGGAATGGGGTGATGAGGAGAATTTGTAGATAAAAGGGAAAGCCAATGAAAATGCCCAGAGTCAAGAGATAAAGGATCTTATTCAAGAAATAGCAAGAACACCCAAGCCCCTGGATCCCAGAGTGCAGGAGGCAGTAAGGTGTAAGAAGACTGGAAAGGTTTGCTCTGGTCCTATGCTTTAAAGGTCAGGTGTGTTACATTTCACCCAGCCCCTCCCAGAGTTCTCTGGTACACTGAAGGGGTTGAGGGTGGGGCCTCTTGCTCTTTGCCACTGACTAGAACCCCCACTGGTAATGTTCTCCCAGTTTTAGAAGCCCAGACTTCCCAGTTCCATTTTACCATTTAACATCAGCTTAGTTTTCTTTACAAAGAAATGGTTGTTTTGTTTTTTAATGTTTTATTTTTCCCAATGACATATAATAACAATTTTCAAAGGAATGTTTATTTCAAAAGTATAAAAGGGGGACAAATAGGTAATATAATGGATAGAACTCCAAGCTAGGAGTCAGGAAGATCTGGGTTTACATCTGGCCTCAGATGTTTCCTACCTGTGGGATCCTGGGCACGTCACTTGACCCCAACTGCCTAGCCCTTGCTGCATTCCCCCCAACATCTAGCATTGAGGCATAATCACCACTTACACCTGCTGGGTCTCTTAGGAGGGAACAGTGAATAGCTTTACAGCTTAATTCATTTCCTTTTTAATTTAGTTCAAGTCCAAAGCCCCACCTTGGGCTAGTGTCCAGGGACCCTGACTTCTCACAATCCTAGATTCCAAGATAACTCAATCCTAGATCCTTTATTCCATTCCCTGATGCTAAAACTAAAAAAGGACAAACAAAATGAACAAAATCCCATTTTTCAGGACCACATGACCTAAAGGAGGGAGATAACCCTCAGACCTTTTTTCCTTCCTTTGCTTCTTGATGTCAATTGCTGTGAATGAATGAGTCCTTCACCCCTGGAGGTGCCAGGAAAAAAAGGACACTATCCCAGTAAGGTAGTTTGAAATAGGAGCTGGGGATAAGGAATTGTGCTAAGGAAGGAATCCAGCTTGTTAGTGGGTAGAGGAGTCTAACTTTGCTGCTTCCTCTTCAAAGCCTCCACCATGTCGTTTTTAAGGGCTTTTTGCATTGATTTATCTGCAAAAGTCTGCACAGACCCAAGCCCATTGGCAACATCCTTTGTTTTCCCAATTCTTTGGAACAAAAATTAGACCACACTCAATCTGATTTCAAATGCCTTTTTGTATTGTTTTCATTGACAGCATTGCATTCTCTGTGTACTCCAGGTTCTAATTTCTTCTCTTTCCCATCAGTTTATCTCGGTGATTCCCAAAGTGGGTGCCACCACCCCCTGGTGGGTGCTGCAGCAATCCAGGGGTGCGGTGATGGCCACAGGTGCATTTATCTTTCCTATTAATTGCTATTAACATTTAAAAAAAATTAATTTCCAGGGGTGCGAAGTAATTTTTTTCTGGAAAGAGGGCAGTAGGCCAAAAAAGTTTGGGAACCACTGGTTTATGTCTTCTCATGTTATTCTGAATTCTTCATAGCCATCATTTCTTATGGCACAATAACACTCTATTACATACGTATGTTACTAGGGTTCTGACTGTGGCATTTCTACACTATTATTATCTGAAGAGGTAGAAAGCTAGAGAGGGGGTATGTATGCCATATGCAAAATTTTCATCACTCAGATGATGGGCAGAATGGAAGGTCACTTCCAGAGGGGCATGAGGGGTAAGTGTGGTCAACTCCAGCCACCAAATTCCTCATTGAAACAAATAAATTTGAGAACCAGCATAGCACTTACACTTCTGAAATAAGTTTCCCATTGATCTTAGGCTTTATTCATTGTGCTCAGGTCTTGGACCTAAGGGAACGAGTAGGCAGGCTGAATGGTGTTAATGATATAAAAGTGAATGTCTAGTCCTTAAGTCATGGAGCCTTGGAATGGGGACAGGATAAATTCACAGAGGCCTACTTTGCAGTGAATCCTATATAAACCAGTTGTCAAGAAGAGAGTATAGATCTTCAGAGCTGGCAGACTGTTTATTTCTCTGCAGGCTTTTGTTATTATAGAGGTGGATGTGGTGGGGCTGAGTAATATAAAGAAAACTGGCCCATGTGTGGCATGGATAGATATGTGATTTGGCCCATCTAATCTCTAAGAGATATAATCATTTCCACCTTTGTGAGATGCAAATAATAATAAGAAGAAATAAGAAGGAAGAAAGACTGCGCCTATACCTTCAGAAATGTGATAAAAGGAAGAGGAAGAATGACCCAGGTCTGCCGTGGCTGGGTAGTCTCTCCTACGTGGTCCTATATTTAAGCAGAGTATCAAGCTAGCTAGAATTGTATTAATCTACCACACATCAAATATTAGTAGTCTAAGGGTAAAATAAAGGAATCAGAATAAAAGGCACTTTCCATGGTCATTCTCCAGGGCAGAATATTATTTAGCTTACTACTACCAATTTAGTTCCCTCCTACTAAATACTAGTTACACAATAGACTATCACAAATAGCTCTTTATCCAAGTAATCAGGAACAAAAATTAAAGAAGTTGTTCTTCATCTAAGAGTGAGGTAAGATCTCAGCTCAAGCAAGAAAAAAGAATGATCTCACCAAAGAGAGGCTATGCTTAGTCTCTAGAGTTGCAGGTTCTGGAAATCAAAGATAATGATTGAGGTAGGCTTCTCCACATCCCTGTGGATCTGGGAAGTTCTCTTGTTTGCCATTGCAAAGCTCACGTTTACCTTAACCAGCTCTCCCAAATTCTTTCTCTCTATGCCGTCTGCCTCTTACACAAGCATATACTATCATTGCATTAGCTCTCAGACAATCAGAACTTGTGTGTGTGTGTGTCTCTGTATACAGGATACTTGTTGACTGAGAACTGTCTTTTAAGAAAATCTCCTATTGCTTGGGTTAAAACCTCGTGTATCTTATGAATGGGGGCCTAGAGAGCTGCACCTATCAATGTAGAAATCTTTTCTGAGTATTTATATTTAGCAAAACCAGGAGGAGGGAGGACACTTCAGCCAGAGTTCTTAACTTGGAGCCTGAATTTAATTTTTTAATATTTTGATAACTGTTTCAATATAATTGGTTTCCTTTTAAATTCTAAAGATTTTTGTTCATTTAAAAACATTGTTCTGAGAAAGAATCCCTAGGATTCAGTATGCCTACCAAAGGGGTCTATATCATAACAGGCTTGACTGGTTAATTTGTAGACAATGGAGACATACTGATTTGTTTATTGAGACCAAGTTTCATAAATTTGGGAAATTAATAGAGCATCTTCAAGACAGTTAGAATAGAAAACAGAATTTCTGTTTCAGATCTTTCAGGTGGGAATCAGCTTCAGGATGAACCCAGCCTATCCTGTTCTGAGGAAGATTCTGGAGGTAGGAGGTGAGGAAGGGATAGAAACTTGTTATCTGAAAGAGTTGAGAGTTCTTGATTGCTTGTGTAATACCATTCAGGTGAAATAAGTTCCCATTTTGTTAGAAACATCCTACTTCCTAAGGGACCATTAGAGCTAGGCTCTTGTAGGGAGCTCCTCCTGATTAGAAATTGTCACTTGCTGTGGGCCTTCCACTCTGTTACTGTTCAGGATTGGATGGATGTACTTTTGAAGTTTGAACATAGGGTGGACCTCCTAGATCATTAAGCAGATCAGAGGTTTTCTGCTTTCTGTATCAGTCTAACCAGTGTTGCTATGCAACCACCTAGCATCCCTCAGCCAGCAACATGTTAGAATTGGGACCACAAACCCTTCAAATATTTCCTTGATCTCATCCCACTGTTGCCTACAAACACTTCCATGTCTCCCCCATCCTTAAACTATGTTCTCTTGATTCAACCAAATCTTGTTACCTTTAATCCTCTATCTTACCTCCCCTTAAAGACTAAATTCCTTAAGAAAACCATCTTCATTTGCTGCCTTTGCTTCCTCTTCTCTCATTTTTCTAAATTCTCTGTAATATGGCTTCCAAACCCATCATTTAATTGAAATTGCCCTTCCCAAAGGAGCCAATGATTTCTTAACTAGGAAACCTAATGGCTTCTTCTCAATCCTCACCCTCATTGATACTTTTGCAACATTTGACAATGCTGACCACTTTCTTCTTCTGGACACACTCTCCACACTAAGTTTTTAATGACAATGCTCTCTCTTTTCTCCTATATGTACAACTATTTCTTCTCAGTCTCCTTTGCTCAATCTTCATCCAGGTCATGCCCACTAACCACATTTATCCCTCAGGTTCTTTGCTTGGGCTCTTTTTTTTTATACTATACTACTGTATTAGGCCTCAAAGAAGCCAAGGTCATCATCCACTGCATCCTGAGCTATCACCAGTAATCTTGACTTTTGCCTTGCCACTGGACTTTGATGGCTCTAGAAGAGAGAGTGAGACTGATGATTCCTGCAATTCTTCCTCACTTAAATACAATTTACACATGAGTCTCGATCCTCTTCAAATATGAAGGACAACAACCAAAACTACAGTATATCATTTGATAATTTCATCAGCTTCCATGAGTTCAATTATTATCTCTCTGCAGATAATAATCCTCATATCTTTTTGTTTATCCCTAGTTTTTCTGCTAAGGTAATTACATGTTTCTTGGATATCTTGAACCCTATGTCCGATAGGCATGTCAAACTTATCGTGTTCAAAATAGATCTCATTATCTTTCCTCTTCAAAACCTTTCCTCTTCCAGACTTCCCCTATTACTGGCCCAGTCACATAAGCTCACAACTTTAGTGTCATCTGTTCTTATTTTCCTCACATATCCAATTCAATGTCTACTTTTACAGCATCTCCTTTATAGCTACCCCCTCATATATTCACATAGTTCAGATCCTCAGTACCTCTTGCCTACACTATTTTAATAGTCTTCTAATACATTTCCTTACTTCATCTGTCTTGATTACAATCAGTCCTCCCCTCAGTTGCCAAGATGATTTTTCTAAAGTGATATTGTCTCTGTCTCTGTCTCTCTGTCTCTCTGTCTCTCTCTTTCTCTCTCTCTGTCTCTCTCTCCTATCAATGAGCTCCAGCAGCTCCCTATGACTCCCCAAATCAACTTTAAAGTCTGCTTTAAAGCTCTTGATGACCTGGCTTCTTCCTATCTTTCCAGTTTTCATCCCCTTTACATCTCTCCACATTATCATCCAGCTGCAGTAAGCCTCATTCAGCTCTTCAAACATAATACTCTATCTCCCATCTCAAAACTTTTGCATGTCTCCAATAAATTAAAAAAAAAAAATAAACCCTTACATTCCATCGTAGAATCAATGCCATGTATTGGTTCCAAAGCAGAAGAGCAGTAAGGGTTAGGCAGTGAGGATTAAGTGATTTGTCCAGGGTCATATAGCTAGGAAGTGTCTGAGGCTTTGAAGATTTGAACCCAGGAACGCAGGAACCCTTGTCTCTAGGCCTGATTCTCTATCCACTGATTTCCCTTATTCATATTCTCTCTCTCTCTCTCTCTCTCTCTCTCTCTCTCTCTCTCTCTCTCTCTCTTTCTCTCTCTCTCTCATATATACAGATAGATAGATAGATAGATAGATAGATAGATAGATAGATAGATAGATAGATAGATAGATAGATAGATAGATAGATAGATAGAACCAGGCACCCATAAGATATATAGATACCTGGTTATTTACATGTTATCCCCCTGAATAGAATATATTCTCCTTGAGGGCAGGAATTTTTTTTGCCTTTCTTTGCATCCTCAGCAATTACATAGTTAAGCACAGAATAAATGCTTAATCAAATGCTTATTGGCTGACTTCTAGGAAGAATTTCATAGTGAATTCTGGGAGAAATGATGAAAAGAGTATGAAAAGAGTGAGGAAATGAGATCTGAAATTCATGTGGCATCCTCCATTTTAATGCCATGTGTGTAGATGTCAGATAAGCAGGCATTTTGCACTCCATCCTAGGCTCTAAGAAACTATGATAAACTGTTGATGTACCTCCACTGAAGCTATTAAGGTATTTGTCACCCTGATAAAGACAACAATTGGTGAAATAATCTTAGTATATCTCAGAGACATTGCTTTCTCTCCTATCTCCTAGAGAAAGAAAGACATCACTAACTAAACAACTCCTCCAAGGTCTATATCTATCTCTTTCCCAAAAAGGATAAGAGGAGAGAGAGAGAGATCTACACAGAAAAGCTATTTTTTGTTCCTGAATTCAAAAGTTCCTGGTGCTGGCTCTAGCAAATTCAATAAATTATCTCTCTTGTCTCTTACTCTCTCCTCCTTGTTATTGTATGACTTAGTCCCCTTTATAGAAAAGAAATCAGGGACAGCTAGGTAGCACAGTGGATAGTGCACCAGGCTGGAGTCGGGAGGTTCAAATCTGTCCTCAGACGCTTTGTAGCTGTGTGACTCTGGACAAATCACTTAACACCAACTGCCTGGTCTTTGCCTCTCTTTTGTCTTATAATTGATACTAAGACAGAAGGTAAGGGGGAAACGAGAGACAGAGAGAGAGAGAGAGAGAGAGAGAGAGAGAGAGAGAGAGA
>NC_058133.1:222995210-223030367 GCF_016433145.1 Gracilinanus agilis
AGAGAGAGAGAGAGAGAGAGAGAGAGAGAGAGAGAGAGAGAGAGGAAGAACAGAAGGAAGAAGGAAAGAAGGAAAGAAAGAAAAGAAAGGAAGGAGAGAGGAAAGGAGGGAAGAAAGGAAAAGGACGGAAGAAAAGAAGTCAGTAGCCACTAAGCAACCCTTCTTGCATAATCAATGCTAGCATCAGGCATAGAAGTTGGGGAAACTAGTCCATTTGGGAAAAACATCCAGCAAAAGGCATATAGGAAAATGGCAGCAATGACTTCTCCCCCCAGGAGACCCCAAGTCTTTTTGGTCACTCTTGGTGATTGTGCTCATTATTAAGATCAAAGCTGATATACAAGAGAAAGTGTAAACAGAGAGACTGATTACCAGAAGCAAATTTTAGAATTCCCTAGACTAGAGAAGATATGCTTTGCCAAGTAGATCAAAGCCAGCATAGAATGAAGGTGGGGGAGGCTTCTGAGTGCACCAGAAGGAGCCTCTTTTGAATTTGTTTGTTGGTATATACATTGTTGTTCCCTTATACTTTCCTGCCCTTACAGAAGCACACTGGTGAGTGAGAGTATTTCTAGATTGAGGGGCTGCTCTTACCCTCCCACTCACTAACTGATTTTCACCTGCACATTGACCTTACACTATATCACTATATTACATGTGGTGGCTACCTCCCATAGAGTTTGATTACTCTCCCAAGTAGAAAGAAACTTAAACCTTAAACCCTCATTTGACTTACATCAGCATCAAATATTGGCCCAGTAAGTGATCCGCTCTAAAAGGATGGAAAGGCAACAGTTCATGTCCAGAAAGTAGTTATAAATCTGGTGGACAAAATGGGAGACTGACATCGGTTGACAAAAGGAATTTTTATTTATGGGTTGATAAAAGGAACATCTTATTAAACTGTGCCCTTTTGCACCCTAGCTAGTAAAAACTGTAAAAGAAAGAGGAAGCCTTTGGCTCCAGAGCTCCCCTGGCCTCCACCAATTCCTTTGTATTCTGATTTTATGGAATTTAAAAACTATCATACATGAGCCAATCCTCCTCACACTTTTTCAGTTTTTGGCATAGGCAGCCCAATGCCAAGGTGACCATTTATTGGGTAGGAGGCAGAGTTCAGATCTTTAGGAATCTGCTGGCACAGGTAACTCTCATCCCTGAGCTATGCATTCAGTTTAAAAATAGAAACCCGATGGAGATAGGATGCTTGGAGGGAGTTAATACATGGTGAAGATAAGGGGTAGAAAGACCACTCCCTGGTAAAAATGATGGGGTATGTAGGTGTATATGTGTCTATCACAGTCATAAATCAACTTGAGGAAATGTACAGTAAGGATGGATTTGTTACACTTGGCGGGGGGGGGGGGGGGTGAAGATCCTCATTTTGTAGTGGTGTTCTTTCGGTCCAGCCCATTACAGAAGGAAGAGCTCAGTGGAAGCCCCTTAATTTGCCCAAACTTTCTCAAATTGTAAGCATTGACAGCAGAGGTTAGAGAAGGAAGGAGGTGTCCCTCAGATTTCCATTTTGAAAATGGTCATGAACTTTATTAGAGTAGATAGAGACCAGGAATGGATCAAGTCTGAATCCAGTGGTGCTAGAATCTCCCATGAAAAAGTAATAGCTGATATTACTGAGAGTGATGTCTCCCTTGATTCCTTCCCCAACTTTCATCCCACCTTTTTACTGTCATTTCTAGGCACCTCACCTTGTGAGGACTTGTATACTTTGGACTACTCTGGTGCCTGGTTTACAGATGATTCTGTCCACAGTGGTCCTGGAATAAGCCACTGCTCTATTATCCTCACCTAGTTTCAGGGGATGGGTGGGCTGGGCTAGTCTTCTTGGTGAGATGGGTTTGGGGCCTCCAGGATAGACTTCAGGGTTACCTTGTATGAGGAAAAAGAATAAGCCATCATTTATACAGACTCTGGGACTGTTGTTATAGGCTTTCTTGAGCTATTAGGAGCCTAAAATAACTGTACTATTAAGCTTTGCCCAACCCTCATCCCACATGCCACCTCTACCTTGTCCACAGGAACCAGGTCTCCACCCCAACCCTGGGCCCTACCCTCAGCTGTAGTAGGCCAAGTATTACTTCCTCTTACCAGGGCCCAGGACTCCATACCACTTCCCATCTGTTCCTTGTCATGCCACAAGGTACCCTCCTTGGTCCTTGAGGGCAGGGTTGGGCTTACCTACTTCTTTATGTTCCCTGCCCAAAACTTAGCACAGTACTTAATAATCAAATGCTTAATAAATGTTCTTTCTTTCCCTCTTTGTGTGTGCTTAAAACCAGCTCAAATAGGAACCAATTGTTAAATTTTCAATGTGAGCATTTACACCTCAGTAAGCAGCAAATGCTACACATCAGAATTTGATTTATTGTTTCATTAGTTGTCTAGACTTAACAAAGTGATGGAGAAAATGTGAATAATGTAGATTAAGCTCAAAAGTGAGTTACATGTACATTTTCTCCAGAGAGCCTGTTGTTAAACATTTATTAACACATCTATCTATCTTTCAATAGACAAACTCTTTTATAGCCATCCTACTCTTCATTTTCTTATATCCAATTTTTTTTTTTTTACTTTGCCTCCAGTAACAAAGAGTTGGTGTTAAATGCCATATTACCTTCTCTTTTCATCTACCCTATCACCCTCAGACAGCAGGCTTCTTCATGGAGCATTGGAATAGTCTTCTTAAAGACTAGATTTGGGGGGGGTCATATACCCCCTGAATGAACTGATTTCCTTATAGAGGTAGTGTTTGCTCCCAATCACATCCAATTTACTAAGTTGGGAGGGGGTAAGAAGAGAGGGATTCTCATATTCGGTGCTTTCATGATGCTGCTTATGATGACAATGCATTACATTTAAACAGAATTCCAGTATAGTCTCAGGAGAAAAAAAAATCATTCATACACCATTGCTGTTGAGAGCCACAGGTCTGATGCTGAAAGCATGTAGGCACCTTATCCCTAGGAGAAATGCAAGACATGCCTTTCAGATTCATGTTCATCTCTTCCCCTAGATGGTTTGGAAAGATCACCTCTCTGAAAGCCAAGAAGGGAGCCCAGATAATATGGGAGACGTACAAGTGATTTTATCACAGCCTGAGTAAGGGAAAGGTTCAGTGGGAGATAGGGGAAGGTAATGTTCAATTAATGGCCTCTAACATTCCTGCCAGCTCTAAATCTATGATTCTTCTGCCCAGCCTCTGAGTAGAAATCAGACAGTGGGCAGTCAGATTCCCAGAGGAATTTGAGATTTGTTACATTCTAGACCAGAAAATGTGGTTTCAGCTGCCCAGAGGTGGATGCTCCTCTGGGGGAAAAGTGGTAGCCAAGGGACCAGAAAATATAGAATGGAGAGAGAAGTATATCTCAGGTCAAGGAACAAGTTGTGAGTGCAGAGATTAAAACCTCTTTGTGTCTACTTTTTTATATCATTTTTTAGAGTTGTTTTGGTACATAGATGCTCTTCAAATTCTACAAGAACTGGCTTTATGCTCCTGGTTGCTCTTCTTTTGAAAAAGATAATTTCAATTGACCTCCAGCTCCATGTGATCTTAGGAATAGTTTTTATCTTGGCAACAGTTCTGACTTCCTTTTTAAACCCTTTCCTTCCATCCTAGGATCTTAGAATCAATACTGTGTACTGGTTCCAAGGTTTAGTGGCTATATAATAGGGGTTAAGTGACTTGCCCAGGATCACAAAGCTAGGAAGCTCAATCCACTGAACTACCTAGCTGACCCCAACAGCTCTGACTTTTGTGGTTATCTTGGCAATTGTTCTGATTTTTGTTAGCATCAAAGCCTGAGAGCTAGATCATTTATCACCAAGCATAAAATATGATCTTGATCTTAACTGGTATAGTGTAGCCACAACAGGAGTGAAATCAAGGAATTTTTTTTTCTGTCCAGTATAGTGTTAATTATTTTTAAAGTGTGCATAGTCCCTACTCATGGAAACCCTGAAAGAAATAGGCTAAATGCACTAAGGACTGTTTCCTAGTAAATAAACCAGCATTGGCAGTTAGGTGGCCTAGTGGATAGAGTGCTATGCCAGGAGTCAGGAAGGCTCATCTTCCTGAATTCAAAGCTGACCTCAAACACTTTCTAGCTATGTGACCTTGGACAAATCACTTAACCTTGTTTTCCTCAGTTTTCTCATCTGTAAAATGAGTTGGAGAAGGAAATGGCAAGAAAACCTCAAACGGGGTCACAAAGAGTTGGATACAACTAAAACAACCGAACAACAAAAACAAGAAGGCTATGTAGTTCTCAGGATCCAAGAGATTCTTTGTTCCCATGCCAGCTGTTGTTACTGATCAGAAAGCATCCTGGTGTGCAAGGGGCCTGTAGAACTGCACCTGTTCCTATATATCATGGCTCAATGATTGTATTTTGTAGAAGGATTTGGTCTGGACTTTGTTTTTTGTTTGTTTGTTTGTTTGTTTGACTTTGCCCCCATTGATTCACTCTCTCCAGATCCCAAACATGCATTTGGGGCTAGTGTGCACCTATCACACCACATCTTTGAATCCTCAGGGCATTTCACGGAGGAAGAAAGAGAGTAGAATGGCCTTTAAAGAGAGTATAGGCATGAAGAGCCTGTAGTATAACTGGGTGTCTGTACTTTCACCTTAAGCAGAGGAGTCTTAACCCAGTGTCCATGAACTTGTTTAACAAATGTTTTGTTTTTTTGTAAGTGTATTTCAATATAATTTGTTTCCTTTGTAGTCTCATGTGTTTTATTTTATGCATTTAAAAGTATTTCTCAGAGAAGGCTGAAAAGCACAGGCTTTATCAGACCTTTTCAAAGGAGTACATAATGCAAAAACTAAAAGGGATGAATCCTGGACATAGAGCCTCTACTCAAACAGTAATGCAAGGGTTAGTCATTCAGGGTCAGATAAAAAAAAAAAAGTCTCTTCTACATCCGTGGAGAACTTGGCCTCTGAAATCATCATCACACCTCGGGGTATACTGCTTTTTTGAAAATTATTATTTAATGAGGTAATATATGCAAAGCACTTTGCAAAACCTTAAACTATTATGTAAAAATACCAGCTATTACCATCATCATCAATCAACAGCAGCTAGGTGATACAGCGAGCACTACTAGACTTGGAGTCAGAAAAATCTGAGTTCAAATCCAGTCTTGGATACTTAGGTATATGACCCTGGGAAAGTCACTTAACTTCTGTTTGCCTCAGTTTCCTCATCTGTAAAACAGGGATAGTAATAGTATTGATCTTTTAAGATTGTCTTGAGGAGCATGTAATTTTTTTCAGGCATGTTAGATTCTTCATGACCCCATTTGGGTTTTCCTTAGCAAAGATACTGGAGTGGTTGGCCATTTCCTTCTCCAGCTTATTTAACAGATGAAGAAAGTGAGGCAAACAGAGTGAAGTGACTTGCCCAACATCATACAACTAGGAAGTGTCTGAGGCCAGATTTCAACTCAAGGAAATGAATCTTCCTGACTCTAGGTCTAGTACTCTATCCACTGTATCACCTAGCTGCCTCTGTAAGAATCCTATAAGATAGTATATGTAAGGTTCCTAGCACAGTAAGCACTATATAAATGTTAGCTATTATCAGAGGTACACTGGTTCACACTACTGACTTGTGATAGGCCAGAATGATTATAGGTCATTTTATTTTTAGTTTTCAATTGTCAAGTATTCATTTTTTCTCCCTCTCATTTCTTTTGGAAGGAAAGAAGGAAGGAAGGAAGGAAGGAAGGAAGGAAGGAAGGAAGGAAGGAAGTTGACAGTTGAGCTTTTTCTCCTCAGAACTTTGAGGGAGTAGGAGTCTGTGTCTCTGTGACAGGCAGTTTCATTATTTACAGTTGAGGAAGAAGAACGACTTTAAGGGGGTTGTTGGTGATTAATGTTTATTGATTAGTTTAGGTAGGTAGATAGGGAATATATTTCCAGATAGAAGTAGTGTGGGTAAGATAGGCCTGTTCTGGCAGGCAAGAAGATCCTGCCCTTGAAGGCAGTCAGATTTAGGGAAGGAAGGAAGGAAGGAAGGAAGGAAGGAAGGAAGGAAGGAAGGAAGAAAGAAAGAAAGGACCTGTCATAAAGTGGCCAGAGTTCTTTTATCATGACTTGAGTTCTTTGGAATCATGGTTGATCTTGCACCTGCTCTTCTAGCACCCCCTTTTGTTTCCAGGGCAAACTTGATTTGCAGGAGATTTTTGTTCCCTTCTTTTGTACACATAATGCCTTCCCAATTGATTTCTGTTTTAGGCATTTGCAAAGTTACCTATTATCTTCCCAAGTTCAAATATCGGGAGGTTCCACCTGAAATCAGCCCTTTGTGCTGTAGTAACCAAACACTAACATAGCTTCCTGAACCACAGTCAGTGCTGTTAGCCCCAGCTCTTGGATAGCTACTTGGCTCAAGAGTTGGCCACTTCCTTTCATCCATCTTCCAAACTGTGCCCATTATGTATCTGGCAGAAAATTGAGACAATTGTTAACCGTTAAAATAAATGAGGGTGTCTCAATAGATGCTGAAAAAGCCTTTGACAAAATACAGCACCCATTCCTATTGAAAACACTGGAAAGTATAGGAATAGAAGGTCCTTTCCTAAAAACAATGAACAGTATATACCTAAAACCGTCAACAAGCATCATATGCAATGGGGATAAATTAGAAGCCTTTCCAATAAGATCAGGAGTGAAACAAGGATGCCCATTATCTACTCTATTATTTAACATTGTACTAGAAACACTAGCAGTAGCAATTAGAAAAGAAAAAGAAATTGAGGGTATTAAAATAGGCAATGAGGAGACTAAGCTATCACTCTTTGCAGATGATATGATGGTCTACTTAAAAAATCCTAGAGAATCAACTAAGAAGCTTGTAGAAATAATCAACAACTTTAGCAAAGTTGCAGGATACAAAATAAATGCACATAAACCATCAGCATTTCTATATATTTCCAACACATCACAGCAGCAAGAGGTGGAGAGAGAAACACCATTTAAAATCACCCTAGACAATATAAAATACTTAGGAATCTATCTACCAAAACAAACACAGCAATTATATGAAAACAATTACAAAACACTTTCCAAACAAATAAAACTAGATCTAAACAATTGGAAAAACATTGATTGCTCATGGGTAGGATGAGCTAACATAATAAAAATGAACATTCTACCCAAATTAATTTACCTATTTAGTGCCATACCTATCAAACTACCAAAAAACTTTTTCACTGAATTAGGAAAAACTATAACAAAGTTCATTTGGAATAACAAAAGATCAAGAATATCAAGGGAAATAATGAAAAAAAAATGTAAAGGAAGGGGGCCTAGCAGTACCAGATATTAAAGTATACTATAAAGCAGCAGTCATCAAAATGGTATGGTACTGGCTAAGAGACAGAAGGGAGGATCAGTGGAATAGACTTGGGATAAGTGACGTCAGCAAGACAGTATATGATAAACCCAAAGAGCCCAATTTTTGTGACAAAAATCCACTATTTAACAAAAACTGTTGGGAAATTTGGAAAACAATATGGGAGAGATTAGGTTTAGATCAGCATCTCACACCCTACACCAAGATAAATTCAGAATGGGTAAATGACTTGAATATAAAGAGGGAAACTATAAATAAGTTAAGTGAACACAGAATAGTATACATGTCAGATCTCTGGGAAAGGAAAGATTTTAAAACCAAGCAAGAGTTAGAGAAAATTACAAAATGTAAATTAAATGGTTTTGATTATATTAAACTAAAAAGCTTTTGTTCAAACCAAAACAATGTAGCCAAGATCAGAAGGGAAACAACAAATTGGGAAAAAATCTTTATAATGAAAAACTCTGATAGGGGTCTAATTACTCAAATATACAAGGAGTTTAAATCAATTGTATAAAAAATCAAGCCATTCCCCAATTGATAAATGGGCAAGAGACATGAATAGACAATTTTCAGGTAAAGAAATCAAAACTATCAATAAGCACATGAGAAAGTGTTCTAAATCTCTTAATAATTAGAGAAATGCAAATCAAAACAACTCTGAGGTATCACCTCACACCTAGCAGAATGGCTAAAATGAAAGAAGGGGAGAGTAATGAATGTTGGAGGGGATGTGGCAAAATTGAGACATTAATGCATTGCTGGTGGAGCTGTGAACTGATCCAACCATTCTGGCTGGCAATTTGGAACTATCCTCAAAGGGCTATAAAAGAATGCCTGCCCTTTGATCCAGCCATACTATTGTTGGGATTGTACCCCCAAAGAGATCATAGATAAACAGACTTGCACAAAAATATTTATAGCTGTGCTTTTTGTGGTGGCAAAGAACTGGAAAATGAGGGCATGCCCTTCAATTGGGGAATGGCTGAACAAATTGTGGTATATGTTGGTGATGGAATACTACTGTGCTAAAAGGAATAATAAACTGGAGGAATTCCATGTGAATTGGAAAGACCTCCAGGAATTGATGCAGAGTGAAAGGAGCAGAGCCAGAAGAACATTTTACACAGAGACTAATATACTGTGGTAAAATAGAATGTAATGGACTTCTGTACTAGCAGCAATGCAATGACTCAGGGCAAATCTGAGGGATCTATGGAAAAGAATGCAACCCACATTCAGAGGAAGAACAGCAGGAGAGGAAACACAGAAGAAAATCAACTGCTTGAATACATGGGTTGATGAGGACATGTACCACACCAATGCAACTATCAACAATTTGGAAATAGGTCTTGATTAATGACACATGTTAAAACCAGTGGAAATGCATATGGGAGGGGGTCTGGGGGGTGAAGGGGAAAGTAAGAACATACATCATGTAACCATGTTAACTTTTCTAAAATATAAATATTAATAAATGTTTAAAATTAAAAAAAAATAAATGAGGGTGCAGCTTGGGATGTCAACTTTCACAGTCTCAAAAGACTGACTGTGGGCTTTAATTTAGACAAATTAAAGAAGGCTGTTTCCCTTCTCTAAATGGCCTTTAAATGGGCATGTGAAAGGGACAGCACCTGATGGTGGGTATAATAGATTAAAAGCCACATGGAGAATTTAGATAAAATTAGTGATGTCAAAACATTGACTACCTTCCTAATTAGTTGATTAATATGCCACTGCATCACACATTTCTGGTGCCCAGATTACATCCATCTGAGCCTCAGTGATTTCTTCTTTCAAATAAAACTGCATTTCTAGGTCTCTTCTGGCTTCTGCATGTCTCTGACTTATTCTTTGGGAGCTCTAATATGACTCTTCCATTAACTTTAATCCTGCTCAGGGATGACCTGCTTAATTCAGTGACAATCACTCCTTTTTGTTCCCTGTACTATTTCTAATGTACCTTTGGCCATAGTTAGATCACTCCCAGGAGGAAAAAAAGAGCTCCTGCCCCACCCCCCCTCCTGATAAGAACTGTGTTATAAAGGGGAAAGAGTCATCTTTTTTCAATAACGCAAGGAAAACCTAGTGCCCAAATCCAAATTTCCAGGTGAACACTTGAAGCTAGAATTACCTATTAGCTGAGAATTCAGAAGGCTGAAAACAGAAGGTTGTTTTGTAACTGAAAGAAGAGTGGCCAAAAGCTAAAGAGCAATTTTGTAGGATCCACAAATTTCAGAGCAGGAAGGGAGCTGGAAGTTATCTAGTTCAGGAGTTCCTAATTTTTTGAGTCATGGACCTCTTTTGCAGTCCAGTGAAGCCTAGAGGACCCTTTTCAGAATAATATTTCTAAATGCATAAAATAAAATGCATGGAGTTACAAAGGAAACCAATCATTTTGAAATACCATTATGAAAAAAATAGTTTAAGTTCATAGAGGCCAGGTTAAAAACCCCTGTTCTAGTTCATTTTACATAGAGGGAAACTGAGACCAAAAGAAATTAACACATAGTCACATAGACAATTAAGTAGCAGAAATCAGATCCTTCTGACTCCGAATCTAGTACCCTTGCCACCATGCTGGACTGTCTTGTCCATGGTTAATATCAGGGATCATTTGTTTATTTGCCTTGGGAAACTATGGAAAACTTGGTATTATTCTTGGGACTTTGTTCACATGTGTATCAGGTGTCCTATGGGGGTAGGAGATACATGAGACACCGGGAAGGAGTGGGATTGTTTTCAAGTCCCCTGATATCGTGATACTATATGAAAGGAAGGAGGCTCTTCATTGTACACCCAGGAGGACAACCTTGATGGATACAGTTCCCTGTGAATCAAGGGAGAGTCAGTAAAACTGGGCCCTGTCTCAGGGCAGAGCAAAAGAAGCTAAGAGTGATGAGCATTATGTACTATCCCTTAAGACTGTTTTTCTAAGCAATTCCAGAGGATACCTGAGAAAGTTGCTGAGAAAATGGGTCCTTGGAAAAAGTGGAGGCAGCTCTCGGTAGGCAGGCTTCCTTCTGAGGTTTGCTTTCATAATGGAGGTGAAATCCCTCAGAAGACTAACAAGGGGAGCTGCATTGAAAAGAGAGAGATCTATAAGAAATGGACAGACCCAGGGAACCAGGAGCCATTGAAGGGCCCCAACTGGCACTTAATGAAACAATTCTTGGTATATTTAGGAGCAGAATGAAAAGCGCCATCATGTAGGTTACTGGGCGAAGCAAGACCTTTTTTAATTAGCCATCTTCAAACACCCTGGGACTGGCAAAAGGAAAATCCCATTTCCTCTTGTTATGTCTTTCTTGGGGAGCATAGATGGAGAGGGAAGTCCCCTGTGCTGTAAAAGGCAGGATGGTGATACCAGAAGAGCACTAGACCTGGAATCAGGAGACCAAGAGCAAGACATTCAACCTCTCCAATTCCCAGACCTTTCATCTCTAAATGGGACTAATAATGCTTTCATTGACTAAGAGGTAGCATGACTTTGTGAATAGAGGGCAAGCCATCTTGACCTGGGTTCAAGTCCTATCTCTGATACATTTTACCTCTGTGACCTTGACAAGTCCTTTAACCTCTCAGTTAGAGAGGAGCTGCTTTTCTGTACCAGTGGACAGTGTTTTCACAATTTCCAACAGCAGTGGAATCACAAGCTTGGACCACAAAAGGGGAAAGGGAAAGAAACAAACATTTATTAAGCACCAACTATGTGCTAAGCACTTTATTAATATTATCTGGTTTGATAGTACTCTAATAACTATCTCATATAGATGTTATGATAAAAGTGCTTTGTAACTCTTGAAATACTACAGAAAAGAGTGGTTACTGTTGTTATCATTATTGTTCAGTCATTTCAGTTTGTGTCCAACCCCCAATGACCTCATTTGGGGTTTTCTTGGCAAAAATACTGGAGTGGTGTGCCATTTCTATCTCCCGATTTTTTTACAGATGAGGAAACTGAGGCCAACAGGTTTAAATGACATGCCCAGGGCCACACAGGTATTAAGTATCTGAGGCCAGATTTGAATTTGAGTCTTCCTGACCCCATGTTCAATGTTCTGCCTACTACACCATCTATCTAGCTGCCCTAAGTTGTTATCATTACTATTGTTATAATAATCAGTTATTATTATTATGTAAAATTTTTCTTGGGCAAAAGGCAAGGAATGTACCCTGGTAGAGTTAGGTGGGGGTGGGGGGTCCTGATCGAGCCATCAATAGACCCTGAATTCTATTCAAGCCCTAAGATTCTGGCTGACGAGAGTGGTCTGGAGAAAGAAGATTACATAGAGAACTGTTTTGCTTTCAAGTATAGGACACTTTCTGTACTTTACCAAAATTCCATTTCCCTGCCTGAATCAAAGAAAAGCTATTCACACTTCTGGATAAGATGGTGACTTGAAAGGCTGCAAAGAGCCCCAGCCTCTTCACATACATTCTAGCAAAGATCTAAAAAGAGCACCTGACTGAATAATGATCAAGAAGACCAAAGAGAAAGAGAAATAAGCCCCTCTGTGCAATAGTACAAGGAAGGATGCACAAGATGATGGCCAGGGGAAAGGGAAGCTCATCTCAAGTCCTACTTAACAGACTTGAATCCAGGAGGTCCAGAAGTTCACTGACACTGAGCATGAATGCTCCAGGGATGTTGGGAACTTAGACACACTCTGAATAGGCATGCTCCAGAGGAGTGGGAAGTCCACAGGAGGTTTGGTAATTGGTGACTGAAACCAATGAGATCTGAGCCCTGGCTCATCAGGAAAGAAGCAGGGGGCACAGCCAGTCCCCACAGGTCTGTGGTCAAAAAGATGGAGCCCAGCCTATGCATTTCTGGGAAGACTGAGAACCACAGCAAGAAACAAGATGAAGGGCAGCTGGGTGGCTCAGTGTAAGAGTGCCAGCCCTGGAGTTGGGAGGACCTGGGTTCAAATTTGGCCTCAGACACTTCCTAGCTGTGACTCTGGGCAAATCATTTAACCCCAATTGCCTAACCCTTACCACTCTTCTGCCTTGGAACCAATGCTTATACCAATTATAAGAGAGTAATGGTTAAAAAAAGAAAAGAAAAAAGACCAGCAAAATACCTGGAAGTGGGTATGCTGAGAGGACTCATAGAAGGCCTAAGAGGGGTAGTCTTCCACATCCAACTGAGGCCATAGCAAGGGACAGAACCAACTCCCCATTAGAGATTATGTAAGAAGAGAGTCAGAGATGGTCCAAATCTAGCATCATGAAGGGAGTTTAGAAGAGTGAGATAAAAACCAGAGATGGAGTCAAAGGTAGAGGCTTAGAATTAGCCACTCCATCCAGATGTATGGGGACAGCTGTATCCAAACAAGCAAGCTTTCAGATCAAAGAAAAAATACTGCGAGAAGCCAAAAAGAGGAAGAATTCAAATAACAAGGAACCACCGTCAGAATCATCCCTCCCACCTTCATCGTGGGCTAGCTCCTGTCTGCCTGGCAGAGCTAATGACGATGTGCTTAAATTCTAGGAGGAGATGAAGACACAAGGGTCCCTATAGTAACCCACTGTCTTTAATCACAGAGGGAATTAGAAAAGCCAAACATAAGGAATGAGGTGGTTTTGTTCTCTTTAAGGAAAAAAATAAAGCTGTCATCTCAATGGGTGGGAGAAAAGTTGGAGGGGGGAGAATGTAGAACTCAAATTTTTAAAAAATGAATGTTAAAATAAAAATAAAATAAAATCTTAAAAAAAGAAATAGATGGAAATTACTGTCTTATAATTGCAGTACAGAAGAGTATAGGGCCTGGACCTATAAATTCATTGGCATAGGGAACTCCCAGATGAAGAAATTCCTTCAATCGAAGCAGATCAGCACTTTCTTAATATGACTTGCCCAGGACCATACAATCAGTATGTGGCAACTGATTAGGGTAGGGATCAGAGGAGGGTAGAGTGCAGTGGAGAAAGGCTTAAGGCAAGGAGACCAATTAGAAGGCTATGACAATAGTCTAAGCAGAAGGTGATGAAGAGCTGAATTAGGATTGTGATATGTGAGTGGACAGAAGGGAGCATAGATGAGATATGTCATAAAGGCAGAAATGAAAAAATTTGGTAATGGATTAGTTAGTGATGGTCAAAGTTAGGTGAGGGTACCATTAAGATTTTGAACATATAGGGACAGCCAAGTGTCTCAGTGGTTAGAGAGCCAGGTCTGGAGATAGAAGATCCTGGGTTCAAATTTGATCTTGGTTACTTCCTAGCTGTGTGACCCTGGGCAAGTCACTTAATCCCAACTGCCTAGCCCTTACTGTTCTTCTGCCTTGGAACCAATACTTAGTGTTGATTCTAAGAGAGAAGATAAGGGTTTAAAAAAAAGATTCTGGGCCTTGTGGCTAGGAAACTAATGGTACCTTTGACAGTAACAGGGAAGTGGGGTTGAGAAAGGAGAGTTTTGAGGGAAAAGACAATGAGGTCTGATTTGGCATATTGGGTTTGAGGTATCTATCGGACATCCTATTTAAGATACTATCCAAAAAGCAGTAGATGATGTAAGACCAGCCCTTAAAGCCAGATATATAGATCTGGAAATCATCTGCATAGGAATAATTTAACTCATTGAAACTGATGGCATCACCAAGAGAGATAGCTTAGAGAGCAGTAGACAGACAAGAGGATAAACAGAAGAGAGCAGCACCATAAAAAATCAGAGAGGAGAAAATGTCCAGAAAAAGAGAAGGTGATTAAACAGTGCCAAATACTGCAAAGAAGTCATGAAAGGTAAAGACTGAGAAACAGTCATTAGATTTGGCAGATAATTGGTAACTTTGGAGAAGGCAGTTGAATTATGCAGGTGTAGGAATTATGCAGAAGGCAGGTATAGAAGAGAAGAAATGAAGGCAACTGGTGTAGACTGTTTTCTCAAGGAGTTTAGCCTGGAAAGAGGGTGAACATCCAGGAAGATAATTGGCAAGGATTATAGGATCAAATATTTGTTTCTGTTTTTAAAAGGATGGGTGTGTTTGTAAGTCCTTTGGTTGGAGAGCCAGTAGATAGAGGAGAGATTACAGGTAAGAGAGATAGTGGAGGCTATCTGCTGGGAAAATTGAGGAAAGATGAGAGCAAGAGTACCTTTAAGATAAGTCAGTTCTTGAAAGAAGATTCAAATCTTCATCTAAGACTGGAATGAAGGTGGAGATGGTAGGGAAAGATGTTCAAATGATATGAGATGAAGAAGAGAAAAGGGGGCGCTCTCGGCAAATGGCCTCAACATAGTCAAAGAAGTATGATGCAAGATCCTCAGGTAAGAGGGTGAGAGGAAGCGTGAGTAAAGAAATGGAAAGTTTGCCTTTCTTCAGTGGAGACTCAATTGAGATTAGATATTATAAATTTGTAGTGGACCATATCAACTTGTTTTTAAAATTTTCCCTAGTTCCATGCAGCATTTGAGAGCAAAAGAGAGTAATGGTGATAGTAATGCAGTGTTGGGGATTTGCAAAATGTGATCAAAGATAAGGGACAAAGGGATTTGATACTGGAAAATAATATTGAGTTGAGTTGGTTCACCAAGGGATCAAGACAGGGAAGGAAGAAGTGTGCCACCAGGGCAGCGGTGATGTCTTGGGAAAGAACCAAGTGTTAGAGGAATGGGAGGATACAATGAGAACAAAGGAAAATATTCAAAATCATAAGACACAGGGAAATATGAAATGATAAAGATTATGATTAAATAAAGGAATTTCACAATTTGTAAACAAGGATATGATCATCTGTGTAGCTGAGGGGGAAAAGAGGAGTAGATCATGGAACTGATTAGACTGGAGCTGGGAGTAAAAATAAAGTATTTGAAGGACCATCAGTATATATGTTGAATTCCCTTAGCATGAGCACAGAAAATGAAGAGAGAAAGACTATGAGTCAGGCAATGAACAGTTTATTATTATTGTCTTGGGCTTTAATAAATAACAGCCATGAGGATCTGAATTGAGTGGTAAATTTGAGTAGAGTGAAATTCAGAGGAGAGGTTGTTTAATGAAGATGATAGTGAGAGAGTCTGACATCAAAATCAAGGAGGGAGTCATCATTATCATCAAGAGGGAACCAGGTTTCAACAAGGGCCAATAGAAGGAAGGAAGACATTTAAGATAAAAGGAAATTTGTTCATTGTAGAGCTGATATTACAGAGGGCATAGTGGAAGGGACAGACAGATCTGGAAGGGTGAAATGGATAAAAATGAAGGAGTAATGAGTCAAGGATGAGATAATACCTGCAGTCAAAAAGATCTTAGGTTAGATTTAGCCTCAGATACTTCCTTTCTCTGCCATCCTGGGCAAGTCACATAACTTCTATCTGCCTTAGTGTCCTCATCTGGAGCAGAGGTAAAATAATAGCAGCTACCTTCTTGGGTTGTTGTAAGGATTAAATGAGATAATATTTGTAAAATACTTTGTAAAACTTTGTTGATTAATTGTTTCAGTTGGATCTAACTAAATGATAGCTATGATGATGATGATGATGATGATGATGATGATGATGATGATGATGAATAGGGCTTGTACATTGGCAACCAGAATCACCAGCATGAGTTGAGTTTAAAGGGATGGGAGTATATTAACCATTGTGGAGTGCATCTAGGCACAGTGATGTGTATTTCAAAAGAGGGATCTTTTGAAAGAAGCATAAAATTAGACTGTAAAGATGTTCCCTTGAGATTCAATCTGGCAGCAGATAAGTGATGCTTTGTCCTGTGAGATCCAAGGAGACCTGACTCAGAACAGGCAAGAGCAAGCAGGGGTATGAGATTCTGATCAAGAGGTCTGGCTGGCTGATTGGCTTGCCCTGAGGGTCTGGAGGTAGACTAGGTCTTCTCCCCAAAGAATATCAGAACGTGCTCCTGGAGCACAGTCCCACTGAAGCAAGAGATGAGTAGTGATTCCCGGTGTGCTATGCAGAAGAGTTGGATGAATCTGTGGTCTAAAGGAGGTGTGGGGGCTCTTGTTCAGCTAGTTCATCAACATCTGGATTAGAACTTTAATCACCTAACTACCATCCTAGTCCTCCTTTAAACAGTTTTTTTGGGGGAGGAGGTTTTAAGGCATAGTTTGTCCCCAATATAAATGGAATCCTATAGGGTTTTTGTTACCCAACTTCACAGGGATAATTTGCTGTTTTGGAAGTCGTAAGGCCACAGGGCTGAGACTAGATTTGGAGTTAGGAAGATATAGGTTCAAATCAAACACTTACCCTGGATAAGATAATTAAACTGCCTGAGCTTCAGTTTTCTGAGGCATGGAAGAGAGAAGAGCAGGGGGAGAGGGGAAGAAGATGTTAACCAGATGCAGTCACAAATCACCAGTGGGATGAAGTAGTAACTTAGGTGCAAGCTGGAAGGAGCAAGATGGTGGCCACCATACCCTAGGGCTGAGGTAAAACATCTTAATGTTTTATAATGTTTAATAGCACTTTCTTTCCTCTCTCAACCGATTCACTGGGGAAGCTGTTTAACAATTTGTCAGTTGATCTCTCTTTCACTTCATGCTTTTGCACCTTCAAAAAGTTCAAAAGAGAAGGGAATGGGCAGCTAGGTAGCTCAGTGTATAGAAAGCCAGGCCTGGAGACAGCAGATGCTGGGTTCAAATCTGACCTCAGACACTTCCTAGCTGTATGATCTTGGGCAAATCACTTAACCTCAGTTTTCAAGCCCTTATCATTCTTCTGTCTTAGAACTAATATTTATTCTAAGCCAGAAAGTAAGGGGACAGAGGAGGAGAGAGTGAGAGAAGGGAAGGAAGAAAATTAAAAATAAAACCAACAACAATTTTTGTCCTCTCACCATTAGAGCTCTAAGCAGCCAGTTTGGGAGCAAATTATTCTCTAATTGCTGATTTTCAGCGTCTATACTATTTAAACTGCTGTTATAAAAACTTGATGACCATCAACCTGAGATAATGTGCTTTTTGAATATACCATGAGAGAAGAAGAGAGAAGCCAAAATCCTTAAAGGAACAACAGTCATTTTTGTCTCATCACAATTTGGAAGTGGGAGCTAGAGCTGAAGAAAGAGTGTGTTATTTTCATAACCTTCAAAAGTAAATCTAAGTCCCGATTATACCCTAGACATAAATAGATACATACAAACCATGAGCCAGAAAGCTATGCTGTGGGGAAAAAGTCACCACTTTAGCTTGAGTGCACGTTGGGGAGGCCAGCTTCCCTCTTGTCTGCCTAATAGCGTGGCCTTATGAGGGAGGGGGAGCAATCATACATGCATGACTTTAAGTGAGGATACAGCTGACTAGCTGTCATTGTTTGGGGCAAGAGGGCTCTTGGTCTTGCTCAGACACTCCTAGAAGACTAACCAAGGAAGGGTTCAGTGTTGAAGATAATCAAGAGGGAATGACTGATTTTTAAAAAATAGACCATAATCAAAGAAACAAACAAACAAAAACAAGAGAAAAGATAGTCTTCAGTCTGGGTCATAGAAAGAACAATAACTGAGCATTCAGGATTCCTGTAGCAAGCGATAGGGGGATGGGGCAGGGAGGATAATAATGAACTATAGGGAATTCTCCCTGGCTCTTCTCAATTATAAATCTCAGCAGGAAGTCTAGAAAACCCCTGGCTGTGTGGAACAGAATATTGGAAGGGGCTGTCTCTAATGTTACTGAAGAATTCACCAAGTGAGATAAGGGGAAGGGGAGAGGGAAAGAAGGCTGTGTCTTCACTGGGGTCTAGGAAATGCTCTCAGTATTCTATCAGCTTCCAACCCCTGTTCTGATTTTATCTTCTCTGCTCTGCCTCAATCCCTTAGTCAGTTATATCAACAGTGAACTCACAATCACCAGAGAATCTTCCAGCACTTCCTTTTGTCCGACCCTGGGTAGCCTTCATTGTCCACTTTCTCCTTTCAAACTGATGTGATCCATTATAAATCCCTGCTACTTAATCTTCTCTGAGTCCTCAGTGTTGTTCATATTTTTTTGTTGTTTATCTAACCCTCATCTGGGCTCTTTTTTTCATCTCATTGACATCCTCTTGTGGTTCCCACAGTTATTGCTTCCATTTGTTTGTTTTCTCAACTCTCATTTCCTTCAGTGCTGCTATCCTCTCAAGATACTGATCCTTTGCTAAATTTTCAGAAAGTTAATCTATTTCTACTATGTCTGTTTTCTTGCCACTCATTTATTCCACAAACTTTCTTGATTCATAGCACCCTCAGGGTCTTATTTTTTTCATTGGGTGTGTGTATGTGTATATATGTGGTATTTTTGTATATTATTTATATACGTTTTAGCCATTTAAAATTTAATAAATATTTCTTTCCTAACAACTTAATAAACATTTGAAAAAATAATACAAATAAATTCTTCTTTCTGTTGTTCAGTCATTTCAGTCTTTTGTGACTATGGCCTCATTTGGGGTTTTCTTGGCAAAGGTACTAAAGTGCTTTGTCATTTCCTTTTTTTTTTTTTTTTTTTTTTTTTTTTTTACAGATGAGGAAACTTAGGCAAATAGGGTTATGTGACTTAGCAAGGGTCACACAGGTAGTAAATGTGTGAGGCTAGATTTGAACTCAGGAACATCAGTCTTCCTGTCTCTAGGCTTTGTACTCTACTGCATCCCCAACTGCCCCATTCTGTCTTACTTCTCTGAGTCTCTCTGAGCCCTCTTGCTTGGTTATTTCATCTATTCCTATGGATTTAGCTATCAAATGTCTGTTTCTATCTCTGATCTATCTGTTCTTTATCTCCACCTAGACATCCTGTAGAAACCTCAAACTCAACATGTCAAAAACTTAATTTCCCTCAAATTTCCCATCGTTCCTTGACTCATAATTTATGGGTAGAATCAACCCTGTGAATTTCTCTGATAATGTAGCTTAATGAAGTGGGGTAGAGTAGAAAGAATAGTAGCTCTGGTGTCAGAGGACCCAAGTCCAAATCCTGTCCCTGAACAATATCCTCAGTCCCCCCCTGATCACAAGAAAGCTAGGTTAGTTTTCCTTTAAAAGCTATTAAAACTATTCTTGAAATTTAATTAGTTCAAGGGACTAAAGGAGCTATAGATATCACTTCCTGGTCACCTGAGTATGAAATAGCCACAAGGAGTTCCAGATATTCTCTGAGGCTCCAGGTACTTTCTGATGCTTGGCTGATAAACTAGAATAGGCAAGTTGGACCATGAATCAACTTGGGGTGTCATTGTTCATCCTTGGTAATGAACTTGCTCTTGCTATAATGGAGTCTCTTTTTAATAATGGTTTAATGACCTGCAATTATCTTGTTCAATTCTAATAATGAACTGAGATTGCCAAGGGATATGTGTGTATACATATCTGTGTTAAAAACACTAGGAGGGGGCAACTGGGTAGTTCAGTGGATTGAGAGCCAGGCCTAGAGACGGGAGGTCCTAGGTTCAAATCTGGCCTCAGATACCTCTAAGCTGTGTAACGCTGGGCAAGTCACTTAACCCCCGCATTGCCTAGCCCTTACCACTCTTCTGCACTGGAGCCAATACACAGTATTGACTCCAAGATGGAAGATAAGGGTTTAAAAAAAAACACTAGGAAACTAAAACTAAAAAAAACACGTGTGTGTTTGTGTATGTATATTTATGCACACATATATAAATATATGTCCCTCACAGGATATAGGTAATCTGACATTTTAAGGAAAGATTCACTTATTCCCATGTTTTCTAGTGTTTTTAACAGAAATAAGTGTTGTATTTTGACAAAAACCTTTTCTGTATCTATTGATGGAATTTATTTTGGTTAATTTCTAATTAGTATACTACATTTATAATTCCCTAATATTTCACCAACTCTTCATCTTGGATATATATCCAATAATCTATATGATATAGTTTTAGTCACTTTGCTAATATTTCACTGAAAATGTTTGCATCTCTGTTCATTAGAGACATTGGCTGATAGTTTCCTTTTTGTTTTGATTCTCTTGTTTCTGTACCAAGAAAATATCTGTGTCATAGAAAGGATTTGGTAAGATTCCTTCTTTTGCTATTTTTTCAAACACTTTACATAATATTGGAATTAATTATTCTTTGAATGATTAATAGAATTCACTTGTGAATCCATCTGGTCCTGGATGGGAGTCATATATGACCTATTCAATTTCTACCTCTGGAAGTGGATTGTTAAAATTCTCTTATTTCTTATTCTGTTAATTTGTGTATTTTTTTGGTAAATATTCATGTATTTCATTTAAGTTGTTGGTTTTATTGGCACGTAGGCAAAATACTTTCTATAATAGTCATTATTTTATTTTATTATAAATATTCTTTATTTGGTGTGAATTCTCCTTTTTCATTTTTGATGCTGGTAATTTGTTTTTTGCCTTCTTTTTACGTCAATTTCACTAAGAATTTATCTGTTTTAAAGGTAAACTCCTAGTTTTATTTTTAAATTCAATGTGTTTCCTTCTATTTTGTTAACTTCTCTAATTTTTAGGATTTTTATTTTTTTACTTAGAGTTTTAAAATATATTACTTTCCTAGTATTCTTAATTAAATTCCCAATTCATTGACTAGTTATTTCTCTTTTAGTTAATGAAAGTTTTAAATGCTTTTTATTAATAGCTTTGATTGAATCTACAAAATTTTGGTATGTCATATTATTATCATTATCTTTATTGAAATTATGTGTTACTTATTTGATTTCTATGCTTGACCCACCAATTCTTTAAAATTAAGTTATTTAGTTTCTAGTTGATTTTTTTAAAAACCTTATCTTCCGTCAATACTGTGTATTGGCTCCAAGGCAGAAGAGTGGTAAGGGTAGGCAATGGGGGTCAAGTGACTTGCCCAGGGTCACCCAGCTGGGAAGTGTCTGATGTCAGATCTGAACCTAGGACCTCCCGTCTCTAGGCCTGGTTCTCAATCCACTGAGCCACCCAGCTGCCCCCTATTTCTAGTTGATTTTTAATAATTTTTTAATTGTTTTTTTTTTAAACCCTTGTACTTCGGTGTATTGTCTTATAGATGGAAGATTGGTAAGGGTGGGCAATGGGGGTCAAGTGACTTGCCCAGGGTCACACAGCTGGGAAGTGTCTGAGCCCGGATTTGAACCTAGGACCTCCTGTCTCTAGGCCTGACTCTCACTCCACTGAGCTACCCAGCTGCCCCGATTTTTAATAATTTTAAGTCCTTCATTTCATATCATTTTAATTTTTAAAATTTAATATCATTTTATTGAATTATTAAGAAAGCTTTTTTATTCCTGCCTTTCTAATTCATGTGCTTTTTATGTCCCAAGGCATGACCAATTTTTGCAAAAACAACATACCCAGTTGAGAATATGTATATTCCTGTCTATTTCCATTCAATAATTACCTGTTGTAACTAATTTTTAAAAATTCTATTCAAGTCCTTAACTTCTTTCTTTTTTTGTTGTCATTAGTATAATCCAGGGCTGATAGCAATAAATTGATGTTCCCTACTATTATAGTTTTACTGCCTATTTCTCTTTTTAAATTCACTGGGTTTTCTAGGAGCTTTGCCATTTGCTGCACATATATTAAATGTTGAAATCACTTTGTTGTGTATTTTGCTGTTCCATGTAGTTTCCTTCTTTATCACTTTTAACTAATTCTCTTTTGATTGCCTTACTGAAATTATAATTGCAATCTCCATATCTTTGTATTTGGCTGAGGCATGAAAGATTTTGCTCTAACTTCTTATTTTAACTTTGTGAAAAATTTTGTTTCAAATGTGGTTCTTGTAAACAACATATTGTGGATTTTGCTTTCTAATCCATCCTAAAGTCTTCCATTTGATGGCACAAGTTCATTCAATTCATAGTTATTATAATTGTTTATTTCCCTCCATTCCATTCTCTCATGCTTTTTCTTTTCTATATTCCTTGTTCACTATTTATTTTAAATTCTTACCCTTTCCTTTTTTCCCTTTTGTCTTTCTTTTCACTATCCTCTCTCTAAACTTAACATTTATTTTGCTTATGAGTCCCTGAATCTGACCTTCCTCTTATGCTCTCCTTCTCTTCTTCTTGTTTTACTCTCTGTTGAGTTCAATGAATTCCTACTTGTACACTCTGATATGTGTCAATAAGTTCCCCATATTTCTTCCCATTTCCCCTAATATGTCCTTTCCACACACACCCTCCCCTTTTTTCTTACAGCATCTGTAAAACATAACAATATTATTTTATAGTTCTCTGTCTCAAGAGACTATTTCTTGGATTAGGATTCAGAACTCTTTTAATATCCTATCCCCTCTCCAATAGAATATAAACAGTTCATTCTTATAAAGTCCACTCTAACTGATCACTTGTATTTTCTTTTTAATTTTTATTTTGACTCCTTTATTTGTATTTCAAAATTCTTTTTTGCCTTCAGTTTTTTCATCAGGAATGTTTGAAAACTCTTTATTTCATTAAAAATTTCTTTTTTCCTTGTAGGATTATATTCACTTTTGTTGGCTTCTTGGTCATATTCTTAGTCATAAATCTTTCATTTGCCTTTTGGAATATCTAATTTCATGTTCTTTGCTTATTTGTAGTGATAACTGCTAAATCTTGTCCAACTTTTTTCATTTCTCAATGTTTGAATTACATCTTTCTGGCTGCTTGCAGTATTTTTATTTCTTTTATTTAGAAACTGGATTTTGTGCTAAATGTTGGGGATTTGTATAAGAAAAGGAAAGTCAGTTTCTGCCCACCAGGAGCTTACAGTCTATTAGGGGGAGATAGCACATGAGAGGAAGTTGGGGCAGAGGTGGAGACAACAGGGAGGAGACAACATTAGGGCAGTCCCTGGCTAAGGGCATCTTGTTCTATGAAGTTATGTAGCACCACAGATGGAAAGTGGCTTGAGCTTCAAAGTCTAGGTTCTGCCCTCCATAAAGAAAGGCTTTGGGTTGGATTTAGTGCTTTGTAGTTGTACCTTTTAGGGAGCTATATCACTTAACAGTGCCTTGTACCTAGTAGGACTAGGGACTTAATATTTTTTATGTTCTTTTATTGACTTGCTCATATAAGAGGGCAAAGACCCATTTGGGATTGCTAACAAATGACTGCCAAGATGGACCAGAGAGCTGGAGGTGAGAACTGTCTCCCTAGAACAGCATGCAATGCACAACAAGTTCTTTCAGGCAATTTCAAAGACTTCAGGGCAGCTGAAGCCCAGAAACTCATGACAGTCAACCAGAATAACACCCCAGATAAACCCCTGTGCCAGCTGCAGGAAGTGGTTGATTTGGAGCCAAAACTTAGTCTAGCCAAAACTTAGTCTAGCCATGAATACAAGGGATTTCAACACAAGGCAGGAGAGGAGGATGAACGAAGATATTTTAATCTCAGTGGAGCCAGTAGTCTAGAATTCTCTAAAAGCCAGGATGTTCTTTAAACACTTGTATTTGGCCCTCTGCTCAGAAAGGATATCCAGAAATTCACTAGGTAGACTAGCGCGAGAATTTATTTTTCATACATTGTATTATTTCTGCATTCTCTTTGTCCTTTGGAATCACAAATTTTGGCTAACAGGAAGGTTTTTACAATGATTCCTTTCCTTCCTGCAGGACAAACAAATCACCTGTCCATCTATTGTTGTGGAGAAGGGCTGAGGGTTTGATAGACCACCTCCTAATTAGCTGATTATCGATTAGAGATGTCTTGAGAAATTCAAGGGAGGAGCTGGATAATGAGCTCCCAAGAGTATATATAGGTACCTGGACCAAGGGTTTTCAGGATCTTTGGAAAATTTAAGAAAATCCTTTGACCATAATTAAAATATCTTGAGAATTCACTTGAATTATTTTAAAATTAAGAAATATTGTCTCTTGAGAATCTTGATCTTATAAAGTGAGGCAGTTTTAATGATGGGGGACCTTCATTGGCTTCAAATATCATTTGCTGTTCAAAAAGAAAAGAAATAGAGTTCATATTTGTACACTATTTTAAGGTTTCCCAAGCAGTTGATGCTTCTTTAATAGGCATATTTGGTTTTTTTCTTTTCAAATCTTTATTTAATTAATTAATTTAGAGCATTTTTCCATGGTTACAGGATTCATGTTCTATCCCTCCCCTCACTCCCTCCCATAGCCAACACATAATTCCACTGGGTTAATAGGCATATTTGAAAGGAACTGTAAAACCCAAGACTATTTACGAAGAAGGTGGGATTTATGAATGACAGTGACTTCAGGCAAGCAAGTCATTCCTTTCTACGGGCCTTGGGTTCTTCCTCTACAGAATAAGGAGGTTAGACTAGAAAATCTGTGAGGTTTTACTTCTAACATCTATCATCTCTGAACTTTAGTCTCCTCATCTGTAAAATGAAGATAATACCTATAGTACTAATCTCAAAGGGTTGTTCTCAATTAAGCCTCACAACAACCCTGTGAGACTGGTACTATGGGTATGATGGAGAAGAGAAAAAAAGGATTGCATCGTGTGGGCTTTCCCAGCTTCCTCTACCCTTGGCATTTGATCCTGTGCCACCTCAGAGGACTTTACCACCTTCCCTAGCACTAAGCACAAAATGCTACCAAATCATTCAATAAGCGACATACACAATAATCATTTCTGTTCTATCCTATGGGGTTATTCTGAGGGCCAAAATAATAATGATGTACATAATGCTCTTATAAAAACAAAATATTATATAAGCCTCAGCTACCGTTGTAAAACTATATGTGTAACATACTGACTACCCTGGCCTCCACTGACTGAAGGCCATTCTATGGAAGGAAGGAGTTGGACTAGATAGATTATTACATCTCACTCTTCCCCTAAAGTAGGATTATGCAAGCTCTCTGCACATGACTTCAGTCCCCACCAATGTTGTTCCCCTAATTTTGGAGAATCCCTTGGACAGTAGTTCCTTTTAGCTACTAATAGTCAAATTAGCTTTTACAAAGGAATTTTTTTTACATTTTCACAAATTTGTATAATTTTACAAAGGAATTATTTCAAAAAGCATAATCACAGATATACAAACCTGCTGCCCCAACATGTAGGAGGTATCATTTGCCCTTCCCTTTGCATTATCTCAGTTTCTGGAGAGGAGAAGAGGATTTTGTCCATGGTTTAGCTTACTTGCTATACAGCAGTGATGGCAAACCTTTTAGAGTTTGTGATTGTCATTTCTCAGAGCTAGGATAGAAGAAGGGAGAGTAGGTGAAGGAAGTCCCTCCCCTCTCCCTGGTAAAATTCATAGCAGCAGGAAGGAGAACACAAGAAAAAAGGGCCAAAAAGGGAGCAGCCCAAAGAGGAGCATTCTTCTTCATCTTTCCAAGTTTAAAGTTGTAAGCAGCACACAAAAAGAGACTACACTCACCTATGTGGTACAGGATGCCGAGGCCTCCATGTTGGGCAATCTGGGCATGCTCTAAAGACTCCTCAGGGTACCTCCAAGTTAGGACAATTGAGCTATGCTCAGACAAGCTCAGGTTACAAATGTATCTATATACTTCTATGTGTTAATAAATATCAAATAATCTTGATAACAGAAAGAATGTGAAGTTTCTGCTCTCTTAGCATGTCAAGAGGATCTTCAAACTTTTTTTTTTTTTTTTTTTTTTTTTTTCTTAAAACCCTTACCTTCCGTCTTGAAGTCAATACTGTGTATTGGCTCCAAGGCAGAAGAGTGGTAAGGGTAGGCAATGGGGGTCAAGTGACTTGCCCAGGGTCACACAGCTGGGAAGTGTCTGAGGTCAGATTTGAACCTAGGACCTCCCGTCTCTAGGCCTGACTCTCAATCCACTGAGCTACCCAGCTGCCCCCGGATCTTCAAACTTTTGAATGAATTTCTATCTTCTAGTCAGATAATCTATAAGCAAAACTGTGAGGTTGGCATTTGAATATCTTCATTTCCTTCACCATTTGGGTCAGCCTTCTTCAGACCTTCTTCCACTCCTTCTATCTCTTCAAACCTTCTTCCAATCCTCCTTCTCCCTCACTCTTCCCCCTCTTTTTCCTTGCCAAGGACAAATCTTTTTTGCATGTTCTTGATTACACCCACTCCCATCTTTTCAAGCAGATTGTCTTCACTATCCCCCTACTCTATTATCTTCAGTCTCTCCCTACGTACTAGCCTCTCCCTGCTTTCTACAAATATGTCTATATCCTATCCTTAAAAAAAAAAAAAACTCTCACTGAATCCCGCTATCTCTTCTAGCTTTTATCCTAATTCTCTCTTCCTCTTCATGGCTAAACTCCTTGAAGAAGACTTATTAAACTTGTCATCTCCACTTCTCTTCTTATTCTCTTAAAACCTTCCATAAACTGGCTTTTGACTTCATCATCCAATTGAAACTTCTCTCTCCAAATAATCAATTATCAAATCTAATGAACTTTAAAGCATCCTCATTTTGACCTCTCTATCCTCATTGGCACTGCTGATGACCCTCTTCTCTCCAGTACTAGGCTTTTGGGGCATTTCACTCTCCTTTCTCTCCTCTTATCTGTCTGACCACTTCTCCTTGGTCCCCTTTGCTAGACCTTCCTCTATGTCACATCCACTGATCATGGGTATCCCCTATGGCTCTGACCTGGATCCTTCCCTCTTTTCTCTAACATCTCAATGAGTTATCTCATCAGCTCCCATGGACTCAATTATCATCTCTCTATATAGATAATTCCCAGATCTCTATATCCAGCTAAAGTCTCTGCTGACCTTCAGTCTCACATCACCAATTGTCTCTTACCTATCTTTAAATGAATGTCCTATAGACATCATAAACTCAACATATCCAAAATAGAATTCATTATCTTTCTCCTAAATCATCTCTTCTTTCCAACTTCCCTATTACTGTCAAGGGCATTCATATGGTTGTCATTCAGTTGTTTCAGTTGTATCTAACTCTTGTGACCCCATTTGGGGTTTTCTTGGCAAAGATACTGGAATAGTTTGCCATTTCCTTTTCCAGCTTATTTTGCAGATGAGAAAATTGAGGTAAACAGAGTTAAAAGACTTGCCTAGGGGTCACAAAGCTAGTTAATGTCTGAAACCAGATTTGAACTTACAAAGATGAGTCTTCCTGACTCCAGAACTGGCACTCTATCTCTGTGTCTTTTAGCTGCTTCATATCCATCAAATCCTCATGTTATACAACTGGTAAAGTGTCTGATGTCAGATTTGAACTCAGGAAGATGAGTCTTCCTGGCCTCAGGCCCGATACTCTCTCCACTGTGCCACCTAACTGTCAAGGGCACTACTCTCTTTCTAATCACCTAGGCTCACAATGTGTGTCATTTTCAACTCCTCTTTTACATTCACTTCATATATATAATATGTATCCAAGTCTTGCTGTTTTTGCCTTCACAACATGTCTCATATATGCCCCCTTATCTTCCATCACACAAACATGACCCTGATGTAGACCCTTCATCATCTGATGCCAGGATTATTGCTGTAGCCTTCTGATTGGGCTTCCTATCACAAGTTTCTCCCTATTCCAAGAAATCCCCCACTCAGCTGAGAAAATAATCTTCTAAAGCATAGGTCTAACTATGTCATCTTCATATTCAGGGAGCTCCACTGACTCCCTATTACCATCAGGATCAAATATGAATCCTCTGTCTGGCATTTAAATCCCTTCACAACTTCAACCCTTCTTACATTTCCAGTCTTCTTATACTTTACTTTCCTATCTCCACCACCCCCATATTCTACCAAACAGACACACCAGCCTTCTTTCTAGCCTTTGAATACAACTTCATATCTCCCAAATCAGTACCTTTTCATTGCCTGTTTCCTTTTTCCTAGAAGGTTCTCCCTTTTCATCTCTACTCTCTGTCTTTCTTTGAGACAGCTCAAATGCCACCTTCTCCAGGAAGCCTTTCCTAGTTCTTTCCCCTTCTAGTGCCTTCCCTGTGAGAGAGATTTAGTTTAATTCCACTTACACTGCAATTGCATAGTTATTTACATGTAATCTCCCCATTAGAATGTAAGCTATGTCAGAGCCTTGAGTGTGGGGAGCATGAGTTTTTTCTTTGTATTCCCAGTGCTTAAAGCCATGTCTGGCACTTGGTTAAGTGCTTAAATGTTTATTGACTTAAATGTTTGTTGATTGATTATATGCTTACTAGGGGGAATTCTTTCATACTGGGTAAAACCATTTTGGCTTGACAGCACAGAAGAAAATCAGAAAACAGTTCAATTGCTCCAGGGGATGGAGGGTAGAAAGAAAGCTTGATCCTTGGGAGAAGGACCCAAATCAGTCCATCAGCTAGCATTTATTAAGCACCTATTATATGCCAAGCCAGACCTGAATGAGGGAGCAGATTGCCCCTGTATGACATACCTAAAGCAGCTAAAGACCATGAATTCTATAAAATGGTTTCTGGAGCACCATGTGGAAGGATTTCTCCTTCATGTTAGTGCTCAGAGCAAAGCTTTGGACACCCTACCTTAGTTATAGCATTACAGTTTACATATAAGCTTGGCTGCTCTCTGCCTTAGGTTTGACTAAAGATTTTCCAAGCAGTCTTCTTTCTCTTAAGTAAAGCACCCATGGCAAGAACTTATGTTCAGCCGAGAGAAGAAGTTTAGAGAAGCAAGCAACTTAGAGTTTCTTCATGTAGAATCAGTCAGCATCCAAGCAAGTAGGAAACATAGGCTGCTGCCATCATTCATGTTGGCTTTTGACTGTTTTTGCATTATTCAGTCATCCCCATCTGGCCCTTAGAATAAGAGCAAACACGGCTGGGCTCAGTTCTG
Source organism: Gracilinanus agilis (assembly GCF_016433145.1). NCBI lineage: Eukaryota > Metazoa > Chordata > Mammalia > Didelphimorphia > Didelphidae > Gracilinanus > Gracilinanus agilis. The sequence continues at coordinate 223,024,253 of NC_058133.1, forward strand.
CCTTAGGAAGCAACATCAATTCTTCATCTCTCTTCATCTAGAGACAAGGGAAACAGTGGCTGGGAACTGGTGGCCATACGGCAGTATTGGGATTACTTACATTTCCCCATGTAAGAAAAGCATGTGCATGCATGTGCACACATGCTCACAGGTTTACACACGCACACCACATAAGAGATTATCAGAAAATCAAAATGCCTATAATAAAAGGCTCATTGATTTGGAATATCTGAAATATAGAGAAGCTAAAAGCTGAGGATACAGAACCCAAGAGTCCTGTAAATACCTCTAAGGGAGGAAGAATGAGTAAGTACTTAGAACATTGGATTGGGAAGCCACAAATCTTGATTTCTGTTGCTAGATTTATTGACCCAAACCCATGTGAATTAAGGGAAGTTGTTCTTCCTACCTGGGTTTCAGTTAATCTCCAACAAATGTGATATACAGGTTTAAATATATACAGGTATAAATCTGACAGACATTTAAGAACTTGTTATGTTCAAGGCGCTGTGTTGTCTGATAAGAGAGATATAACAATAAATAAGACATGATACCTGCCTTCAAGACATGTAGCAACTGGAATAGCTAGGAGAGTCTTGGCTCAAATTTGGCCTCAGATACTTCCTACTTGTTGTAGTGCAGGGGTGCAATCAACCCTGCAGAATGCTAGCTGCAGAATTTCTGGCAGTTAAGAGGGCTTGGAACCCCGACTAAGGGCAGTTGATCCCTGAGGCTTGGACAAGAACAGAGGGGGCAACTAAGTTCGGCCTTTGGGCTGAAACCTGGCCTTGAATCTGGGTTTTTCTCTTGAGATTTTGTAGCTTAGCTAATTCCTCTGGATCTCCCTGACCTTCCCTATTTCATTCCCCATTTCCTTGCCTGATTTCCTGTGGGTTTTGAGAGAAGGGTGGATTCTGGGTGGTAGCAATCAAACTTTGAAGACTTAGTTTTCCCCATAGACAAATAGGGCTTACCCTTGATACAAACTATCTCCTGATCCATTTTTTATTACTTCCCTAACCTTAAAGGCAACAAAGCCTCCTGGGGCTGAGTGAGAACAGGCTCTTTCTCAGTCCATGCCATTCCTGTGTCCCTCTCCAACCTGGAGCTTCTCCCTAGGCGGTTGTTAGAGAAACCTTGTATCCCTCTGTCCTTTATAATCAACCCTGAAACTTAATAAACCCTGTTGTTACTTAATCAAACCTTTTGCTAAATCATTGCTTGAACTATAAAAGAGGGTTAAGGAGAGAAAGGAATTGTTTCTCTTTGGTTCCTGAGGGGAGCTGGAGGCATCCATCTTGGAGGAAGTGGTGATCTCTATACTTTATCTGAGAAGCCTTCTATTTCACAGACAGGGAAGAACCTTGGGACTCTTTCTTTGTGAACTTGAGAAACTGACTAGAAAGCTCTCTAGTTAGTTTCAAACCATTTCTGACCAGCCTTAACCTTTTGTCTGTAGAAGTGCCCTTCCTACCTGGAAGGGTTCAGCCTGTTTCCCTTCAGTGTCCTCTGTCTCAAGCCTGTGTACCCAGTCTGTGTCTCCCTGTTGCAGCTGCCTGCCCAACTACCTCATCATCTCCCCTGGCTGCATATTATACTTCATCATCCTATATTTCCCTAAACTCAGCCATTCCCTTACATCTCTCCTACCACCTCAATCTACTACCTTCACTATTGCACCTTTCTTTCCCATCTACTGACCTAGGGACCCACAAACCCCATCCACTTGCCTTATTCCCTTATTACATTGTATGACCTGGGCAAGTCACTTAATATCCAATTGCCTAGCCCTTACCACTCTTCTTCCTTGGAAATGATTGATTTTAAGACAAAAGATAAGGATTTTTTAAAAGGAAAGAAATATGTGAGTTATTTAATGAAATAAAATAGTTATGTCAATAAGACTACCCAACTCACATAATCATAGAATTTGAAAGGACTTCAGTGGTCATCTACACCAAACCATACCTGAAAGTAATGTCCAATATTTTGCCTTTGTCTTTGGAGGTCTTTTTGTCTAATAGTGGAATACAAAAAGGACCAGTGCTCACTCCTTCCTCTGATCCCCACATTTGGAATATGGACGTTATTGACCTGGTCCCGACATTCCATTTCTCCTCCCGCTAGGCATGACCTACTTCTGGAAGCTATTCCTCTCTTAAAGCATCCCAACATCATATTAGTTTTTTTTCACTGTCATATAATACTGCTGACTTCTGTTGAGCTTACAGTCCACTAACACCCCCAGATTTTTTTCATTCTCCCTAGCAACCTGGAGTGTAGAAAGGCACTCTAAATGTGCTTTTACCTTCTCTAAGATAGATCAGCTTGCACTTGGAACACAAATAACAGTCATTTGACTGTGGCAAAAAAACAGACATGAAGCACATTGTTCCCTTCTCCAAAATAGTTGAGCTTTTGAGCCTTGATTTTTTGAACTACTTGAGTGTGTTTACACCTCAGTCGTAAGCATCTGGTTAAAACTTTTACAACCAATTATCACCTCTTAATAACTTGACAATCCCACTCAAACTCCTTTCTTTAGACTCAATAAAAACTTCACAACCACCCCCACCTCCCCTTCAGTCTTGCACTGACTTCCTGTTTTATTCATTTGCCTCATGGCCCTCCAATTGTGCCATTTATCTTTATTTATTTCTCATCCTTCCTTTGTCTTGAGAATTTCCTTTGCCTGGCTCCTCTTGGTTCTACCTTTTCAGGTTCTACTCACTATTCCCATGATCTTCCATAATCCTTTTATATTCTCTTCAATTATCCTTGATCTGGTTCCTCTGCCTGCAAGGAAGTAGAATCTGAAACCAGTGTCTGAACCTAGAAATAGTTCTCCTTCAGACCTCTCTTTTATCTCAGCAAAGTCTTCCTCATCAAATTCAATGTCTGAGGGCAGCTAGGTAGCTCAGTGGATACAGATCCAGGCCCAGAGATGGGAGGTTCTTGGTTCAAATCTGGACTCAGAAACTTCCAGCTGTGTAACCCTGGGCAAGTCACAGTTCCCATTGCCTCTCCCTTATTGCTTTTCTGCCTTGAAACCAATACACAGTATTGACTCTAAGAAAGAAGGTAAGGATTTTTATAATTAAATTTCTGACCTTCTCCATTGATCCAAATCCCTCCAAGTCACCGATTGGATTTCCTCCTACTTATTCAACTCCAATCCATCTCTCTCTTGCACTTTCTCCCATAGCCACAGAAGCCAGAAGTAGAAACACAGAATACACAGAAAACTTATATGAATATATAGGGCAGCTAAGTGTCACAGTGGATAGAGTGCTGGACCAGAAGTCAAGAAAACTCATCATCCTGAGTTCGAATCTAGCCTCAGACACTTAGTAGCTATGTAATTCTGGGCAAGGCACTTAACCCTGTTTGCCTTAGTTTTCTCATCTATAAAGTGAGTAGTATCTCTGGCAAGAAAACCCCAAAATGATATCATGAAGGGTCAGACAACTGAAGAATGACTGAACAACATAAATATGTAAGACTCAGAAATATTCCCCAGTGCATAAGTGGTCAAAGGATATGAACAAACATTTCTCAAAAGAATTGCAAACTATTAACAACCACATGAAACAATGCTGCAAATTACAAGTAAGAGAAGCGCAAATTAGAACAACATGAAACCATGTCACACCTAGCAAGTTGTCCAAGATTGATACACTTACATGCTGGAGGGGACATGGAGAGAGAGGCACAGTGACAACACTGTTCTTAGACTGTGCACTGGTTCAGCCCTTTTAAAAAGCAATTTAGAATTGGAATTTTAAGAAAGCGATTATTCCTGTCTTTTGACCCAGACATTTCATTTGCTAGGCATATAACCCAATGAACTTAAATACAGAAAGAAAAGTCAAAAGTCCTTTTGTACCCAAACATTCATTTACAATAATTTTTGTAGTAGCAAGGATTTGGAAACTAAATAGTTGTTCATCAGTTGAGGGATGGCCAAGCTAAAAGAGTGTAATAGAATATTCCTGAGTCATAATATAAGATGAATATGAAAATTTCAGGAAGCATGGGAAAACATACAAAATTAATATAGAATAAATTAATCAGATCCAGGAAAACAATATGCATGACTGCAACGATGTCGGTGGAAAGAATAACATCACCTAAATAAAAACGACTTGAAGAACTATGACCACTAATTTTCTATAGTTAGAACATAAAATTTGTAAAGGGGAGGAATGGAATATAAGGATGGAAAAATGAAATGGAGCCAGATTGGAGATGACACTTCTAAGATAAAAAATTTGTACTATAGGGAGCCACTAAAGAATTTTTTATCAGAAGATAGTTAAATAACAGGTCAGACCTGTATGTTAGTTAAAAACCCATTTATAATAAATTGTACAGGTTACATTTTGCCAGTAAGCTTCCTGAGGGGTGTATGGGATGTTTATTAGGGAAGAGTAACAGCTCTGCTGAAGACTTTTCAGGGCTGCTCATCTACCTTTGGGATTCACCTCTCACCCAACTCTCACTTGTGGCTCCAAGAGGCTATAGCATATTTAGCAGCCATTCTCTGCTAAAACCCACTTGGCAAATAGTCTAATCAGTGAGTTAGTGGGGGTGGCTATCCCAAGCATGTAAAGACTTCCCCTGGCAGAATGAGTAGATGAGAACAATTCATCCAATGGCCATGAAGGCAGCTAAAGCAGGCTCAGTAGAGTTCTTAGAGCTTGGTCAGACATGGAAGATGCCCGGGTCATCCACAGTGTCCTGTCAGTCATCTTGACTTTTGTCTTGCCATTAGACTTTGATGACCTAAAAAGAGAGTGAGGCCAATGACTGTGCAACTCTGCCTCACTTAAATCCAATTCATGCACAAGTCAAGGCATCACTCCATGATGTCATTGGTCCTCTTTGAAAATGAAGGATGCGGGACTCAGTAGCTCAGTGGATTGAGATCCAGGCCTAGAGACGGGAGGTCCTAGGTTTAAATATGGCCTCAGACACTTCATATCTGTGTCACTCTGGGTGAGTCACTTAACCCCCATTGTCTAGCCCTTACCTTAAACAGGATTGATTCTAAGACAGAAGGTAAGAGTTTTTTTAAAAAAGAAAAGAAAAGAAAATTAAGGATGAACAGCAACAAACTTCCTGAGCACAGAGACTTTTTCTTGTTTTGTCATTATGTCCCTAGCACTAGAGGATATAGCACTGTATATATAGATCAAAACTTGGAGTAAGGAAGACCTGGGTTCAAGTCTAATCCTTGTTACATACTATGAATAATCATCTCCCAAGCACTTAATCTCTCAGGGTCCCCAGAAAACTCTCTAAGACTCTAAGTTGCAAAGAAGGTGTCATTCTGCACTGGACAGGGAAATCTCTCAGTGAAGAAAAGCACAATGACCTAAATAGGAAGTCCTTAGGAAATGCTTGTTAAATTTGACCATAACATTCATTTGGAACCAGATAATTTGAATTGAATCCTATCTCTGCCAATTACTTTCTGTATAATCTTAGATATTTACAAGTTACTCACCCTCTCTAAGCTTCAGGTCCCTTTTCTGTAAAATGACAGACTAAATTTTCTCTAAGGTTTCTTCCAGCTCTAAATGCCATGAGCTTAAGTACCCACTCAGTTTTCTTTTCCAGTCTGAATTCCCTTAATGCTGCTCCTTTATATTGATGCTCAGCCCTTTACGAATATGTCATTTATTTAGTCACTCAGCAAACATTTATTTTTTATTTTTTTAAATATCCTTATTTTCCATCTTAGTAACAACTCTGTGACAGAAGGTCAAGGGGTAAGTAAACAGGGTTAAGTGACTTGCCTAGGGTCACCCAGCTGGAAAGCATCTGATATCATATTTGAACCCAGGTCCTCCTTACTCCAGGCCTGATGATCCACTGTGCCCCCTAGCTGCCCCATAGCAAATATTTTTTTACTTTTTCCTGTATGCAGTAAGTTGCACAAGTCACTCATTGTAGAAGTTACTGACCAATTAGGTTTGTTCAGGGCCAGCTAGGTGGCTCAGTGGATTGAGAGACAGGCCCAGAAATAGGATGTCTTGGGTTTGAACCTAGCTTCAGATTCTTTCTTTCTTTCTTTCTTTCTTTCTTTCTTTCTTTCTTTCTTTCTTTCTTT
>NC_058133.1:223040284-223144396 GCF_016433145.1 Gracilinanus agilis
TGTTGTAGGACTTCAGGGCAATTTTGCTGAATTATTTCTGTTAGTATGGAGTCCAGGTTTCTATTAATTTCTGGTTTTTCTGGAAGACCAATTATTCTCAAATTGTCTCTTCTAGACCGGTTTTCTTGGTCTGTCACTCTCTCATTGAGATATTTTATGTTTCCTTCTATTTTTTCAGTCTTTTGACTTTGTTTTATTTGTTCTTGTTGTCTTGAGAGATCATTAGCTTCTAGCTGCTCAATTCTAGCCTTTAGGGACTGGTTTTCAGCTATAATCTTTCGGTTTTTGGCTATGATCTTTTGGTTTTCGGCCATAATCTTCTGGTTTTCGGCTATAAGCTTCTGGTATTCCTTTTCAATCTGGTCATTTCTGGTGTTCAATTTGCTTATCAGTTCATTTGGTTTCTGAGCCTCACTTTCCAGTTGCAAGATTCTACCTTTTAAACTGTTATTTTCTTGCCAGATCTCTTCCATTTTCCTCAAAATCTCAGTTTTGAACTCTTCTATAGCTCGTGAGGAGTTTTCCTTATTTGAGGAGGGTCCAGATGCTTGTTTGTTCTCCTCCTCTGTTTGCTCGGTTGTCTGGATTTTCTGTGTAAAAGTTGTCGAGTGTTATAGACTTCTTTTTCTTGTTGTTAATCTTTCTCTTCTGAACTTCCTGAGACTGGGTAGCCATCGTTAGCCCAGCAGCTTCTCAGGTTTATCCTTGCGCTCAGGGTCTGTCCACGGTCAAGCCCCCTGGTGGATCCCCTTGCTTGCTCCTCTGCTGGAGGTTTTTTTACAAGTCTCAGGGCGCTGCTTCCACAGTCGTACACCCGCCTGCCTCCACCCACGCCTCCTCGGAACCTGAGCTCTGAGCCCGCCTGAGCTCTGCTCCCGCGCTCTGCGTCCTAAGCCCGCGCTCAGATTTTGGGTGCGTTCTTTGGCTTTTTGGGGTCCCAAATCTTGCTGCTCTCAGGAACAGGCCCCGGAGCTGCCAATGACTCGATGGGCCCCAAACTTGCTCTGTTTCTTTTTAGCTGGCCTCAGTGCTACAGGTGTTGTGTGTGGAGGGGGTGGGGGTGGGGTGGTTGCTCAGCCCGCGATTTAGTGAGAGCTGTTTCACCCCTTTATAGCATGGAAATGCCTTGATTCCACGTACCTTCCACGCTGTGCCCTGTTGTGGGGTTCCTCCGTTCGTCTGGACTTGTTTTTATGTCCTTTTGAGGAGTTTTGTGTGTTTTGGTCAGGAGAGGTTAAGAGCTGCTTCTTACTCTGCCGCCATCTTAACCCGGAACCTTTCCCTGAGATTCTTGTTATTGATACTTACTGATTACTTGGGCCACTTAGCCCAGATGCTACAGATAATAATAAAGAAGAAAAGGGAAGAGGAGAAAGAGAAGAGGAAGAGAAAGAAGGAAGAGGAAGAAGAAGAATTTATATATTGACAAAGTTCCAAAGTGTTTTATATATATTGTCTCATTTGAACCTCACAGCAACCCTGTGAGGTAGCCATTACAAGTATAATAAAAATATAATAATAATAAATACAATTGTCCCCATCTGAAAGATGAGACAGCTGAAACTCAGAAAAGTGACTTACCCATAGTTACATAGCTAGTGTCAAAGGATTTGAACTCAGATTTTTTAATTTTAATTTTAATTTAATTTTTATTTTTTATTTATTGATTTAATTGATTCATTTAGAATATTTTTCCATGGTTACATGATTCATGTTCTTTCCCTCCCCTCCTCTCTCCCCTTCCATAGCCAATGAGCAATTCAACTTGCTTTTACATGTATCATTGATCAAGACCTATTTCCATATTATTAAAATTTGCAATAGAGTGTCAAGTCAACATTCCCAATCATATACCCATCGAACCATGTAATCAAGTAAATGTTTTTCTTCTGTGTTTCTGATCCCACAGTTCTTTCTCTGGATGTGGATAGCTTTCTTTCTCATAAGTCCCTCAGAATTGTCCTGGATCATTGCATTGCTGCTAGTAGAGAAGTCCATTTGTAATGAGTGGGCCAAAGGGCCTTATGCTAGTAATGAAACTAGAAGGAGGATGGTGCTAGTTGTAAAAGGTTGGAGTGAGCTGTACCCCAGCTGAGCTTGAAACTAGTTTTAAATGTATCAAGGATCTAACCCAGGTTAACTGAATGTCAAGTGAACTCTCACTGCTAGAACCAGGGTCCTTTAAGATGTCAGATTTCCAGCCTCTTTCCTGTTGAGGAAGTAGCTTCTTATTGGTGTATCATAGGTTGACAGGAAGTGAATATTGAATTTCCTGCCCTTCAGCAATAGAGTTTATACCTACTGAAACCAATCAGAACCTTTCCTGTTGGCTCTCCCTACTTGGCCTTAGATGATAGGGAGAAACCATAAAGTTCTCAGGTTAAGGCTAAGGGGTTTTATTGATAACTGGAGTAATGGGAACAAGGCAGTGGAAAGAGGGTTAGGAAATACTGAGAACTAAGGGCGAAAGATTTATTTGACTCAGGTTGCTAATAGGTCTTGTCTGGATGCTCTTCTGCTGACCCAGGGCAGGCAGCCCTGGGTCAGAATGAGGTGGTCTCTGGATAGTAAATAAAGTTGATCTTTGACCAAAAGTTTGCCAGTAGTGCTGATATGTTCTGCTTGTTCTGCTGAATTGGTTTAACCATATCCTAGGCCTACAAGTACCCACATTCCCACTCCCACCTCCCAGGGCCCCAAGAGGTATGGGGTAAGCAAGAAGTCAGGGGAGAAGTCAGGAAAGAAGAGAACCCAGTCCTGAGTCTCCAGGGCTTTATATACTCTTGGCCCAACTGGCAGTTGGTGCTTGCCCTGTGGCTCATGCCACAGTCAACATTCCAACCAGGGCAATTGACAGGTTGCCCCAAGCCAACATGGCAATGTTAATAATCCTATATTACACATTACATTAATGTGCCACAGTTTATCATTCTCTGTGTACAATGTTCTCCTGGTTCTGCTCCTTTCGTTCTGCATCAATTCCTGGAGGTTGTTCCAGTTCTCATGGGATTCCTCCAGTTCATTATTCCTTTTAGCACAATAGTATTCCAACTCCAATAGAATTCACAATTTGTTCAGCCATTCCCCAGTTGAGGGACAACCCTTCATTTTCCAATTTTTTGCCACCACAAAGAGTGCAGCTATAAAAATTTTTGTACAAGTATTTTTCCTTATGATCTCTTTGGAGTACAAACCCAGCAATGGTATGGCTGGATCAAAGGGCAGGCATTCTTTTATTGCTCTTTGGGCATAGTTCCAAATTGCCATCCAGAATGGCTGGATCAGTTCACAACTCCACCAGCAGTGCATTAATGTCCCAATTTTGCCACATCCCCTCCAACATTCATTACTGTCCCCTGCTATCATTTTAACCAATTTGCTAGGTGTGAGGTGATACCTCAGAGTTGTTTTGATTTGCATTTCTCTAATTATAAGAGATTTAGAACACTTTTTCATGTGCTTATTGATAGTTTTGATTTCTTTATCTGAAAACTACCCATGTCCCTTGCCCATTTATCAATTGGGGAATGGCTTGATTTTTGTACAACTGATTTAGCTCCTTATAAATTTGAGTAATTAGACCTTTGCCAGAGGTTTTTGTTATAAAGCTTTTTTCCCAATTTCTTGATTCCCTTCTAATTTTGGTTGCATTGGGTTTTTTGTACAGAAACTTTTTAATTTAATGTAATCAAAATTATTTATTTTACATTTTGTGATATTCCCTATCTCTTGTTTGGTCTTAAATTCTTTCCTTTCCCATAGATCTGACAGCTATATTATTCTATGTTCACTTAATTTACTTATAGTTTCCTTCTTTATATTTACCCATTCTGAATTAAACTCAAATCTGCTTAACTCCCAAGTCAAGTGTTCTCTATTTACTGTATCATGTTGCTTTTGAGTCACAGTGTTACATAGTAGACAGAAAATTGTCCTTGAAGCTAGGAAGACATTATTTAAAGGTCTCTCTCTGACTCATACTGGCTATATGACCCTAGACAAAAACGTTGAATGTCTTAGGTCTCTAGACAACTCTAGAAGAGAATGTATCAGTCTGTATGTGTCAGGAGTTTTGTCACTCATGAATTTCCTCACACAAAGAGGGAGGAGAACAGGACTTAGGGGAAGGTAATGACTCTACTCATTGTAGGACAAAGCAGGATTTGGTAGGGGACAGGCATGGGCAGTAGAAGTTTCCATCCCCACCATTCTGATGGATATCTCCTGGTGCTTTTTTTCTCTGACCAGCCAGGGTCTCCAACCAAGAGGAGAAGGACATGCAGGGACACCAATTACCTACATTTCCCAAACTATCTTTCCCTTCTTCCTCTTCCAAAGAGCAGCCCCTTATAACTAAGAATAATAAAGAGAAGGGAAATTCAGTTCAGCAAAACTAGCCAATATCAACAAAGTCTTATATTATATTCAGTACCCATGGTCTCCCACCTTCTACAAGAGAGGTAGAGAAGCCCATACCTCTATTTCTTCTTAAGGCTCAAGTTCATTCATTATAACTTAACAGCATTCAGTTCTGATTGCTTTGTTGCTCTTCTTTCCATTTACATTGTTGTAGTCATTTTGTGTATTGTTTTCCCAATTCTCCTAAATTTACTTTATATTGGTTCATATGTGGCTTTCTATACTTCTATATATTCATCATTTCAATATTCCATCACATTCATAGACCAAAATCTTTTGATCCACATAGATCATAGCCTTTTGAGCTGAGTTTTAAAAGAAACTAGATTCCAAAAGGCAGAAGTGAAGAAAGATTATATTGAAAGCATAGGAGCCATATAGCCCATGAAAAGACACAGAATAACAAATGCAAAGAAAAATTCTCAGGACTGGAAAGCAAGAAGACCTCTCTTGTGGTCTCTTCCAACTGTTGTGTTCACCTTTCCACTGAAGCTGACAATATCCCTTACCAACACAGATTTTAAGATAACTGGTGGCTAGAGGCCATATACAAAATGTGGATGATTTCAAACATTTCAACTCTGTGCCCATCAAGTGATTTTGGGAGTCACTTGGAATTTGTGAAGGCCTATGCCTCCTGAACAAAAGGGAATAAGACCGGTGAAGTCAGCTGAAACCTGATAATTGGGAAATCAGGGTGGAAAGAGAGATGTGCCCATTAACTGCCTCTCCCAATTACAGTAAACTCTGAATGCTTCTTGGAGCTGTGCAGAGAGAGATTAGATTGTATTAAAGATCTCACCTGGCCTATATTGAGGTCATCACTGTGGCTAGATGGATTGCTAGCTGGTTAAGGTCAATATTGGCTGTCTTACAGAAGCTATTGAAAATGGGTTGCCCTCAGCCTCCAGTAGACCTAAGCAAGTATTACTTGTAGCAAGAAGGGGAGAGAATATTGTTGAGACCATTCATTTGTCTGGCCCATGTTGCTTCTTGCTGGGAAAGTGAGGTGGCCAAGGTGCTCAGTGAGCTAGTTAGATTTTTACAAAGATGTATTCATGAATGTAAAGTGTTGCTGCAAATGCAAAAAACATCTTCACCCTTCATTCATCTCAGAGGTAGAGCTCCAGCCTAGAAATTGAGGCCAGGGTGGGAATGGGGGTATGAACTGTGCAAAATGTAGTGTTTTCTGGTATTAATTCCACATAATTCAGCAAGCATGTATTAAGCACCTCTAGGGACTGAGTTACATGGGATACACACTGAATTAGTACTGGAGACAGTGCTGCAGATCCAAAATCAAGTAGACCTGCACTAGCAAAATCTAAATTGACTTTATAAAAGCTCAATAATTTCGATCTCTTGTTCTTTCAAGTTTGTCTTCCCTCCTTCCAGTCTTCCCACATTCATTTCAAATAAGCAAAATTGGCAAAGATTCAATAGCTATCTGGTTTAATTATAATTTCAAACATATAACAATAAAATCCCAAATACTGCTTAAAGAGATAACAGTTGCTAATGCCAGCTGCTCAGACTGCCACTAAGAGAGGACTTTCTCCTCCTCTCTACTCCATTCTCTATTGGGGTGGGCAAAAATGAGACATAGACAGAGGAAATTAAGAGAAAAGTAGACTTCTACTCCCCAGAGAACTCTGGGGAAATCTCAAATTAGTCTTACCAGCAGATACCTGCTGCTTCATGTGCCAACAGTCACTGAACCCCTTTCTGCTAGATATAATAATAGTTGATATTTATGTGGTGTTTTAATGTTTTCAAAACACTTGAATATATTACTTCTTATTATATGCTTAGCAGTGCCTCTGGATGCTTAAGGCTTCTTTTCAACTAGTCAGTAGGAGTAGAGAGATCCATCCTGGACTGGAAAAGTTCAGCGTAAGGACCCCTGGAAGGGTCCTGTCTTGAACCCTGGCTATTCCCCCACTACTATCTTCAAGGCCAAAATCTCGTCTCCAGGGGAGAGAAGGGAATTCTGTTCTCTCTGAAACCAAATGAAAAACAAACAAGCAAAAACGATCCAGACAAATGACCATCACCTGTCTAGCTCTAAGGCTCTGGGAGAAATTCTATATAAGGATGGTCTGTTCTTATTTACTCAGGAGCTAGTTTTCTGTTCTATGGACTATCCAGACTATAGCTTCTCCTTCTCCCTCCTTTTCTCCTCTTCAGGGTCTCACTGTTTTCCTCCCAAAAGAGGAGGACAAGGGTGGGGGTGGAGCAAGACTTAAAATCTCTCTATGCAGGGATGGTATTTAGGGACAGGCCTAAAATGTGGTATGGGAATTGATTAATCATGCATCACCACCATTACCACCCCCATTCTCATCATCCCTGATTTATATGGATAATTGTGAGTCAACACTATATCTCTGATCAATAATCTCATGGGATCTGAACCAGGGGAGTAAATGCTAGACATTTTTATTGTGAGCAAAGTGCATCTGTAATTATCTGGAACAAGTTTTCCTTAAAACACACACACAAAATTATTGAGGCATTCATTCTCCAGTGCATTATAATGATCTCTTTCTGTTCTTTTTAGGGATCTATAAAGGTCATTGTTTCCGGATCAACCACTTCCCAGAAGACAATGATTATGACCACGACAGCTCAGAATATCTTCTTCGTAAGTATAAAAACCAATTCTATTAGGGAGGGGCAGAAGGAAGTGGGAAGAGGCAGTTTGGAGGAAAGATTGACCAACTTTTTGATTCATTTCAATTAAACAAGTGTTTATAAAGTCCCAGCCAAGCAATAGAGATAAAGAGACAAAATTCTAACACTCCCATACATTTACACTTAACCCTATTTGTCAGTTTTCTCATCTGTAAAATGAGATGGAGAAGGAAATGGCAGGCCATTGATGTATATTTAATTTAGCAAGAAAACCCCAAATGGGATCAGTATATGACTGAAAAATGATTCAATAATAAGAACAACAAAATGGACCCTCACTCTTCTTCTGGGAGTTAAGGAAGAAGGTGGGAAAGAGCACTGTGGGTTTGAATGGATTTAGAGAGTGGATTTGAATTCCACTTTCCCCACTTAGCAGCCATATAGCCTTGGACAAGTTGATTAATCTTTCCAAGTTTCTGTTTTTCTTTTTTGTAATGTGTTCTATTTTCTTATTTGTAAAATGAGAGATCATAGTATCATAATGCATTTAGAATGTTCCAGAAGTTTCTAAGGCAACTCTTTCGAGGTTTCATTGTATTGTATCCTACTCAATGTATTCATCAGATTAGGAATAATGTCGCATGGCCAGATAGAATATTTCAGGGGGCTACATCTGGCCCATGGGCCATAGTTTGCCCATCACTGGTTTAGAGGGTCACAAAGAGTCAGACACGACTAAATTATTGAACAACAACAGCATATCTACCACTCATTAAGGCAGCTAGGCAGCAGGGCCAGACCTGGAATGGGGAGGACTATGGTTCCAATCTGGCCTTAAACACTTCCGAGCTGTATGACCCTAGACAAGTCACTTAATCCCCATTGCCTAGCCCTAATTGCTCTTCTGCTTCAGAATCCATATTTATTCTTTTTTTTTTAAACCCTTACCTTCCATCTAGGAATCAATACTGTGTGCAGAAGAGCATAAGGGCAAGGCAATAGGGATTAGGTGACTTACACACAGCTAGGAAGTATCAGGCCAGATTTGCATCCAGGATCTCTCATCTCTAAGACTAGCCCTCAATCCACTGACCCACCTACCTGCTCCACTTAGCATCCATTATAAAACAGAAGTTAAAGGTTTTTTAAAAGCTATCACTCATTGGTCTAAGTACTAGTGTGTTCTAAAACAAAAAAGAAGGTGGGAGAAAGCCCTGCCTTCGAGGAACTCACAGACTAGCCAGGAGAAATAACTCATACATAGAGAGGAATAGAGAGGCATTAGAGATCAGTGCTTGCTGGTAAGTATAAATTACCCATAGCAGCCATGATGGTGGGTAAAGGCAAGAAGGCTGTCACTACCCTTCCTCCTCCCATTGTCTCTGAATCAAAGTGGCTTCAGTTCTAAGGACATCCAGTGGCCCTATGGTCCTCAGCTTCTCTGTCGTACAACTGAGAGAGAAATGAAACTAACTCCACCATTGCCTCCACCATAATCAAGAGTGAGATGTAGGATCCCCCAAAGCCACAATAGAACAGACTGTGCCTGTGGTTCTTTGCTAGGAACTACCAATAGTAAGACTCCCTTCTTGCCTCCTCTCCCATAAGGTTACTGTGGATCCATTCCAAAGCTTATTTCTGAATCTTCAAAGTTCACATTTTACATTCTTGACCACCTACACTCTAAAAGTCAATTATAATATAAAACTTAAGTTAACCCTGTATGCTGTTGGTCCATATAGATTTCATTTTAGCAGAAGTATTGAAAGAGATTATCAATGGTATTGAAAGGGAAGTAGGCCACCAGGTGGCTTAGTGGAGAGACTCAGGAAGTCCTGAGTTCAAATATGGCCTCATCACTCACCACAATATATAATATTGTAAATAAATAACCTATTTGCTTTAATCCACTGGAGAAGGAAATGGCAAACTACTCCATTATGCTTATAAAACAAAAAAACAAGCACAGAGGGACTAGCTGGGTGACTCGGTGGATTGAGAGCCAGTCCTGGGTTCAGATCTGGCCTCAGACACTTCCTAGTTGTGTGACCCTGGACAAGTCACTTAACCCCCATCATCTAGCCCTTACCACTTTTCTGCTTTGGAACCAATATACAGTATTGATTCTAAGATGGAAGGTAAGGGTTTTAAAAAAAAGGGTTTAAAAAAAAAAAGAAACTAAGCCCATGCATTGTATGTTCCACAGAGCCACAAAGAGTTGTACCCAACTGAACAATAAATTTGAATAGAGAGCAATAAAGTTGAAACAGTAGATTTGAGCCAGGTCATAAAAGCCTCTAAATGTCAAACAAAGGAGTTTGCATTTGGTCCTAGAGATAATAAGGAACTAAATAAGACAGCAAAGTGATCAAAACATGAGGGACATTCTTCCCTTCTCAACCCTAGTCAACCCATTACATTACATAAACAGAAGCCAACAATTCAGACACCCATGGGACCTAGATGTGAGAACATTCGCCCCCATCATGTAAAGACATTAATCCTTTGCTTCTCTTTCATAGATAAACAATCAGTTGCAGTCTTCTCCATTCTACCTCTATATCTCTCATTTTTGTCCTCTTCTTGTCACTCAAAACTACTTCTTTAGTTAAGACTCTCTTTTGTTGGGCTCTTAGTTTAATTAGTATCTGGCCTCAAGACTCTTCCCTCAACAACCATCTTCCACATAGCTTTTCCCAACTCCTTTTAATTCTACTGCCTTCCCTTTGTTGATTATTTCTAATTTATCTTGTATAGAGCTTGTTTGAAAGCAGTTGTTGGCCTGTTGTCTCCCCCTTAGACTGTGAGCTCCTCAAGAGCAGAGACTATCTTATATATTTCTTTGTATCAATCATCAATCAATCAATATTAATTAAGCATCTACTCTGGACCAGGCACCTTGCTAAGTGCAGAGGATACAAAGAGGCAAAAGACAGTCCCTGCCCTTAAGAGCTGGAAGGGAGTAAGGTGAAGGGAAACTGAAAAGGTAGGAAGGCTGTGGACACCTCTTTTTGATCCTGGGGCAATAGAAAACCACTGGAGTCCTCTGGGTGATGTGGTTGGAACTGAATTTTGGGGAAATCACTTTAGTGATTAACTGGAGAATGGATAGGGATAGGGAGAGACTTGAGCCAGGCAGACCCACCAGCAGGCTATTGCAGCAGTCCAGGCATAAGGTGATGAGAATCTGCATTAGAATGGTGTCTGTGTTGGAGGAGAGAATCAGGCATATTCAAGTGATGTTACTGGCAACAGATTGGATGAGTCCAGGCTGACTCCTAGGCTGTGAGCCTAAGGGACTGAGATTAGAATGGTGGTGTGAGCCTGAGGGACTGAGTTGATAATGGTGGTGTTTATGTCATGTCATCCAATTCTTTATGACCTCATTTGAGATTTTCTTGGCAAAGATACTGAAGTTGCTTGCCATTTCCTTCTCCAGCTCATCTTACAGATGAGGAAACTGAGGCATACATGGTTAATAGCCATATTTGAACTCATGAAGATGAGTCTTCCCAACTCTAAGCCTAGCACTCTTATCCATTGTGGCTACCTAGCTGCCCATGAGCAGATGTTGCTCTCTGTAGTGATAGGGAAGGTAGGAGATGGAGAAGGATTAGGGGAAAAGATAATGAATTCAGTTTTAGATATGTTTAGTTAAAGATGTTAATTAGACATTCATTCAAGATATCTGAAAGGCAGTTGGAGATTTGAGATTCATTATCAGCAGAGAGACTAGGGCAGGATTGGTAGATTTGAAAATCATTAGCATAGAGATGGTAATTAAATTCAAGTTAAGTAGTATAGAGGGAGAAGAGGGACATAACTCTGTAGAACACCTACATTTAAAAGGCATGATCTATTATAGCCGTGCTCTTTGTGATAGCCAAAAATTAGAAAATGAGGGGTGTCCATCAATTGGGGAATGGCTGAACAAATTGTGGGTTCTATTGGTGATGGAATATTATTGTGCTAAAAGAAATAACAAACTGGGGGAATTCCATGTGAACTGAAATGACCTCCAGGAATTGATACAGAGTGAAAGGAACAGAACCAGAAGAACATTGTACACAGAGACTGATACACTATGACACAATTGAATGTAATGGATTTCTCTACTAGCAGCAATTCAATGATCCAGAACAATTCTGAGGGACTTATGAGAAAGAACACTATCCACATCCAGAGAAAGAACTGTGGGAGTAGAAACACAAGAAAAATACCTCCTTGGGGGCAGCTGGGTAGCTCAGTGGATTGAGAGCCAGGCCTAGAGACGGGAGGTCCTAGGTTCAAATCCGGCCTCAGACACTTCTCAGCTGTGTGACCCTGGGCAAGTCACTTGACCCCCATTGCCCACCCTTACCACTCTTCCACCTATGAGCCAATGCACAGAAGTTAAGGGTTTAAAAAAAAATTTTTTTAAAGAAAAAAAAAAAAGAAAAATACATCCTTGATCACATGGTTCGATGGGAACATGAATGGGGATGTAGACTCTAAATGATCACTCTATTGCAAATATTAATAATATGGAAATAGGTCTTGATGAATGATACATGTAAAAGCAAGTTGAATTGCTCAATGGCTATGGAAGGGGAGAGAGGAGGGGAGGGAAAGAATATGAATCATGTAAACATGGAAAAATATTCAAAACTAATTAAATAAATAAATTTAATTATTAAACAAAAAAATTTAAGGCATGATCTAGAGAAGATTCCAGCAAAGGACATTGAGAAAGAGTGGTCAGATAGGTAGGAGGAAAATCAAGAGAGTGTTCCAAGAATCTAGAGAAAAGTGAGTATCTAACAGGAGGGATCAACTATGTCAAAGACTTTGAAGAAGGCCAGATATTAATTATTCTAGGAGAATGAGTACTGAGAAAAGGCACTTGGATTTGGCAACATTGGTAACTTTGGAGAGTACAGTGTGTATCCTCAGCACTTAGCATTATTGACTGGCACATAAAAGTCACCTTATAAATGTTTATTGACAAACTGAATGACAAATGGGCAATGGAGATTTAGTCTTACCCATGGAAGGTAGGGAGGATTTTTTTTGCACCAATAGTTCTAAACTCTTGAAAGTTTACTATTTTCAAAGCATCACCTGAGTGTGTTGGCTCCTTCTGTCCCACTAACTGCATCACAGAGTCTCTGCCTCACTATTTGGTTGCTGGGATAGTTTGGTACTCATTCCCCCAAAGCATGGACCCATAGTATACCCTCATTTTTCTGTAGCCTGTGGACCTCTGATCCAAGGTCTAAACACAGCCTTTGATTCCCCTTCTCTACCTTATCCTTTGTCATTAAAATAGAGCTTTAGAAGGCTAAAGGGGGAGACTATAAGGCTCTGGAGGGGAGGGAGTACACCAGCAAAGAGTCTAGAAATTAAGGAAAGGACAGTAACATCTAAAAGTCGATTTGCTGTGAAGATAGCAAAATGTCCAGACACATGCAGTCTCTCTCAGCGGCATACCTCAGGGTAGAGTAGATTCAGCCTCATTTATGGAGAATCAATACCAGGCCCTTTTGAGCAAAAGTAATTCACTCTGCACCTGCTTAGAGGTAATTTTTCCAAAAAGGGAAAAAATGGATTTTTTTGCAATGAATCATCTAGAGATATAGAATGTTGGTGTTGTTCCCTTGGAGCCCTGGGACAGGACAGCCCCAACCAGGCAGCCAATCTCTAATTATCAGGTCAGCCTTCCAACCTCTGGCTCAGTCTCTTTCCTCTCTTCCATCCCTCTCATTGTCACCAATAAACATTTATGGAGGGTCCAAGAGACCAGGGAAAAGATGAGTCATATCCCTCCAGTCCTCATGCCCCAAAGAGCTTACTTCAGGTTCTCAGGGATTCCAAAGCCATTCTACCAGTCACCATTCTTCCATGTCCACCCTATCCTACCCTCCAACCCCAGTCATCATGAATACCTACCTAGCTGGAGAAAAGGGCAACCAGCACTCTAATGTTCTGAGGCTCTGAATGCTCTATCTAGCTTGACTTTGTGAGTTGGCTGTAGAGAAATACTGGCCAATATTTCAACCAATCTATTTCTCTTCCCCTGGGTCAGTGATGGCAAATCTTTTAGAAACCAAATTCCCAAATTGCAACCCTCATACTGCATGTGATCCAGCCATTCCTCTGGCTTACCCCAGAAAGGAGAGGGAGGAAGTGCTCCTATTGGACTTCTGGACAGAGGGGTGAATGATATTAGAAATGTCCTCAGGTGTATGTGGAGAAGGGGAAGGGGGCAGCCCCCTCCAGCACACATGCCATAGATTCACCAACACATTTTCTAAAGTGAGCTCCTATTGCTGCCTCTAAACTTTTTATTTTTTCAACCTGGATCATATCTATCCTTGCTTCCTCTCCTTTCCCCCTTATTTTCAGAAGAGTCCCTTTTGCTCTATTTCCCTCCCTCTTGCAGAATATTTTAAAGCAAGGTCCACCATTGCAGAATCCAATCGTCTTTCCTTTTTTTAACAGTGAAACAGAATTTGATCTCCCCTTGCCTCTGATTTGAGAAGTACCACTTTACTCAGGCTACATCCTTTTTACATCATTTTGTATCAGGTTAAATCTATCCTCTGGTGAAGTGGAGAGATACAGCTCTGAGATCCTTCTTCAGGAAGAAGGCTGCAGATTGCTGAGTCTCTAGCTCAGAGAGTCCCAATATAATGGAGGAAGGGAGGTGGAGAGAAAAGGCTTACAGGAGTGATTCCTCCCCCCAACCCCAGTAAAATGACAGTGACAGCAATCTAGCAATTACTGCTCATCTGGGATGAAGATAGTCTCCTTAAGTAGTCCCTGTTGGGAGGAAAGGGAGATTTATTAACAATCAAAGAGACTTGGGGGCAAGGAAGGAGAAAGGAAGGAGGGTCAAGAATTAGATTTACCTCAGCGCCTCAGCTCTTTGTCTGCCTGATGTTGGCTAGTAAGAGCTAATTCCCCAAGGGGAAGTGCTTTTTTCCCCATCTCTTGGAAGTAGAAATGGGGAAGCTTGTTTGCCATATAACCAAGGCTATAATCTATAGTTCAGAAAGACAAGAATTCCCACTTGGGACGATACCCACTAGAGTTAGACTGCATTTTTTTGTTGTTGTTCCTGCTTCTCTCTTTTCATTACCAATCTCAGAATCCTGGAGTCATCATATTTGAGGGATGAGTGATTATCTGGGCCAACCTCTTCATCTGACAGCAATCTCTAGATTCCCCCTCTTAAAAATGAAGGGATTGGGCCAAATGATCTCCCAGTTTCCATCTGACAATTCTTTCAGGAGCTATCCAGGGTTATAGGAACAAGGCCATGAGGGTTTATTGGTCTGATATATTTTCAGTAACTAATGGAGTTAGGGCAAGAGAGTGTGTACCTGGCAGGTTTCCCAGGACTTCAATCCAGGTCACTTAGAGTTCATCTCCTTGTGTATCCCTGTTTCTTCACATTCAAGAAAAATTATGACTCACTTAATTAGCTGTCCATAAGTAAAGGATTCTTGAAGTTGCGTTCTATTGGAATTAATTAAATATCAATTCTATCCTTACAATTCCATACATACCCAGACACTGAATGTCATTGCTTGTGGGTACATTGTGTAAGGTTAGTATTCATTTCATCCAGTAAATCCAGGCAACAACCCCTCCCTCCATAGCATTATGTTCACCAGTCAGTCTACAAGAATTATTAAGTACCTACTCTGTGCCAGTAAAGCAGCTAGGTGGTAGAGTGGAAACAACACTAGGCTTGGGGTCAGGAAGACTCATCTTCAGGAGTTCAAATTTAGCCTCAGATACTTCCTAGTCGTGTGACCCTGGGTAAGTCACTCAATCCTGTCTGCCTCAGTTTCCTCCTCTGTAAAATGAGCTAGAAAAGGAAATGGCAAACTATTCTAACATCTTTCCTAAGAAAACCCCAAATAGGGTTCACAAAGAACCAGGAACACCTGAAACTCTCTGTCTCAGGCATTGTGCAAAGCAGTAGAACAACATTTTGCAAGTAGTCATTAACTAAACTTTGCCTAACATCAAGAAGCCCTTTCATAACATTGCCTTACCAACTTCCCAGGTATAGCAATAGTATTCCTATGGACCTTAGTCTTTCACCTGATGTCCTATTTTCACAAAAATACTTAATAGCAGGGACAGCTAGATGGCTCAATGGATTGAGAACCAGGGCTAGGGATGGGAGATCCTGGGTTCAAATTCAGCCTCTGATATTTCCTAGCTGTGAAACTCTACTAGGCAAGTCATTTAACCCCAATTGCCTAGTCCTTACTATTCTTCTGCCTTAGAACCAATACTAAATATCAATTCTAAGAAAGGGGTTTTTTAAAAAAAAGAAAAAATTAATAGCATTAAGTAAGACATGCCTATATTTTTACTTTCTACTTAAGAGGCCAACAAAAAACTACTAGATTTTCATATTAACCTTTTTTTTTTAAATTTCATGGTACATATGGAAAAATTCCCTCTGTATCTCCAGTTGCTCTTGCAAGAATTCAAAGTTAGATGAGAGGGCCTATTTTCCAAAAGGAGATATTTGCAGGAGGGGAAGGGCCGAATTTCTTTCCAAGGCTGGCTTCATCACTCTATTAGCTGGCTAGCCATCAATGCCATTAGGATCCAGGGACTGTCTCCCAACTCCCAGAGAGTACCCAGACTTCAGCTCAGTCTAATGGTGCTCCCCCAGCTTTACAATATGTAAATCTAATCAATTTAATGGATTATTTTGATCTGATTTGTGCTACTATTTGCACAGCCAAAACTTTAGGGTAAAGCCAATAATGATAGCTGGTGTTTATATTCTGCTTTAAAAGTTTATAAAGCACTTCCGTCACAACCACACTGTAAGGAGGATAGCCTGTGTAAAAATTATTGTCTTCTTTAATGTGGAAAAGGAGATTAATCTGACTTCCCCTGAATAACTGAGCCCCTTTCTCCCTAAGGAGGTGGGAACAGGGGGAAAAATGAAGGTTTAGGGTTTTACTCCTATCAGATTTGAATGGTTCCATTCACAGCTTGTAAAAGGAGTAAAACCTTGAATGGCTCAGACCCCCAGTGATATACTTGCAAATTCTGAAGGGCTTATTCCTTTCACCCTGTGATGGGTCAATGTAAAGGAAGCATAAAGAAGCATTCACACAAATTTGCTCCTTTAGGAGATGTGACTTTCCTGTTGACTTGGTGCTAATCAAGGTTCAGTCATGCCCCTGGTGGTTTTTAAAAGTACAAGCAAGCTCTGAGGAGAGAGTCATCCCTGGCAGTAAAGAAGAGAGCTAGCTATAGAAGAAAAGATTTCCAAGACCCTTAATACTAAGGCAATTTCTATTTTTGACAGGGAATCTTTTTTTCCCCTTTCATATCTTTTTGTGAAGAGGAGAAGGGAAAGAGATTTCTCCCTCTGCTCTACCTACAATGGCTCTTACAGCAGAGCCACTTATAGAACAGTCTCAGAGAATTCAGATAAACTCTGAAGAGGAACAAGACCAAGGAGCTCAGAAGAGACATCACATATCCTGGGGGGATCAAAATGAGGAAACCACAAGATAAGTCATGGGGACCTATAGTGGATGACTTTGGCCACATGTATGCCCTTATATATGCACCTTTCTACTATGTATGTGCTTCCCACTGATGCTGTGTGTTTGTGGGAGAGTACACCTTAGGTTTCTGGTGGTACTATTTTCTTGCTATTAATCTTACTATGCTGTTTCAATAAATTTGCTGTTGTTAGTGTCTGACTTTTCATAAACCCATCTGGGGTTTTCTTGGCAGAGATATTGGAGTGGTTTGCTTTTTCTTCTCCAGTTCATTTTACAGATAAGACAAACAGGGTTAAGTGACTTGCCCAAGGTAAGTGTCTGAGGCCAGATTGAAGCTGAATCTTCCTAACTTCAGGCCTGGCACTCTAGCCACTTCACCACAGGTACTCTGTTTTAGTAAATACTTTTGTTAATTAGTTTGTACCAACAGAATGAATTTAAGGTGAATGAATAGGGGCTGCTTGTTTAGAGGATAAAGCCACCCAGTAACTTGAATCTGGGATAGTTTTCCCCTCTTCTCTAATACAACCTGTGAGTTGTGAATTAAATTGTGCTACATTTGGATAAGGACACAAACTTAGAATGTGTTAAATGAAGCAACTTACCCAGTGTCACACTGCTAATAAAGTATCATGGACAGGTTTTGAACCAAGGTCTCTTGATGCCGTGTCAAGAACTCTTTTAACCACTCCACATACCCTATTGCCTCTTGTAACATTCCAAATGAGAGAAATCCCCAAGTGATGAGCTGATTTTAACTATGCACTTTTGAAATTAGATGTCCTGGCAAGCAAATGAAAGTCTTCAGGAACATTATTCTAACCTCTAGATAATGGTTCTGTAATAGCAGATAGACTGAAGAATAATTATAAGAACTTAAGTCTGATTCCTGCTTCTAGTTGTTCATAGCTAATCATGGGATCTCCCTCAGCCTCAGTTCCCCTATTTGTAAAATAGGAATAATACATTGAATGTCTACCTCACAGGGTGGTTGTGAGACTCAAAATATGGAGCAGATATAAAAATGCTTTTTTTTTTGAGAAGTTCTTATAGCATGGCATAGACAAGTTGATTAGGTCAATAAGCCTTTATTAAGTATTTGTGTCAAGCTTTCTTAATTATTATTATTTATCTATTTTTATTATTATTATAGCCAGATTAAGCTTTGTGCCAAGCACCAGAGCTAAGCCTGGGAATATAAATACAAGCAAAAAGAAAGACAGTTCCTTTCCCTCAAAGGGCTTACATTCTAATGGAGGAAATAACATATAAAAGGTAGCTAGAAAGAGGCATGGATGACGAATACATCTGTATGAGGACATGATGGTTGTAGTAGAGAAAGTCTAGGGAGTCAGGTGTGGAGCCTGGAAAAAAAAATGAAAATCATTCACAGTGCATAGGTAGAGCACTTATCTGGTTGCTAGTGAGGCTTACCTCAGACATTTACTAGCTATGTGACCCTGGACCACTGACTTCACTTCTCATTCTTAGCTTCTTCATATGTAAAATGGAGATAAGAACAGCTGTATCACTCACCTCACCAGGTTATAGGAAGGATTAAAGGAGGTGATGTATATAAAAGTTTGGGAACTCTAAAAACACTATATAAATGGAAGTCATAATACAAATCCAGCCCCCTTTGTAAAGTGAGAGGAAATAAAATATAGCCGTATTCAACAAGCTCTTGGAGATTTGAGCCCAAAGGCCTTTAACGCTAAGGCAATTTCCATATAGGGCCCTTGGGTTTTCTAAGAGCTTAGCACAGTACAGAGCACAGTAAGAATTTAATAAATGTAAGAGAAACATGGGGAACTAATGGCAGAGGTCAAACCAGTGCAAGTAGTAAAATAAGATGATCCCTGAGCATTAGCCATGATGTGGGCAAAAGCTATACTTGTTCCTGATAGAACAAGGACCAAGAAGAGAGATGATATGTATTTCCCCCTGTCCCCTTTTCTTTTTTTCTCTCTGAGGCAGCTGAATTGTGGGTTATCAACTAAACTATCTGCTTTCCTCTGAGATCAAGAAAGCTTTAGTCTTTATCCTAAGTGCATACATATTCTCTCTTCTAAGTCATTAAATGTTACATAACTGTTGATCAACATAAGCCCAAAATGTCTGTTGCATTTTTACTAAATGTTCATACATAAAAATAGTTTGAGGAGAGGGATAGAAGAAAGGAAGGGCCAGGGAGGGGGAGAGGGAAAGAAGGACAGAGGGAAGGAGAAGGGATAAAGGAAGGAGAAAGAGGAAGAGAGGAAAAGGGTTAAGGGAGGTGGGAGTTGGAGGAGAGGAAGAGGAGAGGGAAAAGGAGAGAAGGAAAGTGAGAGGGAAAATAAGAGGAAGAGGAAGGGGGGAAAGGGAGAAGAGGAAGGGGGAAATGGGAGAATGGAGAGGGAAGAGGTGAGAGAGAGAGAGAGAGAGAGAGAGAGAGAGAGAGAGAGAGAGAGAGAGAGAGAGAGAGAGAGAATATTCCTCTGTTTCAGAGATGAGACATTTATAGTGCCAAGTAGGGGAACAAATTAGACTATCACAAGCCTGGTGAAAAGTACCCAAAGTATCCAAACTCAAGATATTTCTAGAAACCTTCCTTTTCTTTATTTAATCAAAGGAAATCACGAGCCAGAAGCAGTCTGCAAGTTGGAAGTGAACAGCCACTTTTGGTCAGACTTTGCTTCTCTCACAGGCTTCCCGCAGCATTCAAAAGAAAGCCATGGCCCACAAGGGTCATGTGATGCTGGGAAAGCGCTTGCCAGAAAGAAGGAAGGTGAAATAACTTCTTCAAAAATGCACCTAGACAGCACCCTAGGTTTAAAGGGATGTGGAAGAGAGAATCGATTGGGTATACCTTGCTTGCCACCTACCTCAAAAGGGCCTTTGAAGCCTTCTAGTCCACCCTCTTCATTTTAGAAATGAAGCAGCTGAGGTCCAAAGGACTAAAATTATTTGGCCAGGGTTACTTGAGGTAGTAAATGGCAGAACTGCAATTCAAACTCTGGGCCTCTCCAGTTTCAAATCCAGGACTCCTTTCACTGTACCAAAAGTAGCATTTGGAAGTTACTCCTAGCCACATTTCCAGTCTGACAGAGAGAAGTGGGTTATATCGTTTTCTACCCAGAAACGTAGAGCTTGGTCCATCTTTTCACTGAATAATAACCTTTCCTAACTCTGAAGTAAGGCATTAGTCCTACTGACTTCTTTCTGGTTTTCCCCCAAAGTGCCTTTCAAAAGCGACAAGGATACAAACCAGCCCAGTTATCTTCTGTGAACCTTCAATAACATTGTCCCTCCCCTCAAACATTTCTTTCTCACCCACTTCTTTTCTAAGAGTCTTAGGATGTCAGCTTAGTTATTTCTTCCTCTGGAGAAGGAGAGATCGGCTTTGGCATATCTCTGAAACAGCAGAGCTCTGGGCTTCATCCTTGGGCTTCCACTTAACCTCTGCTTTCTCCCCCTCCTTTTTTTCTACTGCTCTGAACTACAGCTCCCAAAGCTGGAACTGCTGCTCCCTCCCCACTCCCTAGCATCTGCCTGGTGCCCTAGGGGCATTTTTCTCCTATTACCTTGCTAGCAGAAGTGTGACACCTCCCCAGGGGCAACCAAAGAGGAAATCTCTAAGTATTTGAGGTTAAGCCAATAGTAGATCTCCTATAGCAAAAGTTTCAGCCAAATCCAGGCCCTCTGAGGTACACTTCAGGAAAATTAAGAAGAGTACAAAATGGGGGGTGGGGAGTACAAGATGAAATAGATTTAACAGAATTGAAAATAAACATCAGAGAAATACCACATCAGATCCAGGACTGCATCAGAAGATAACCTGAAAGCTGTAGATGTTCTAGATGCCAGTTAACATACACAGAAAACCAGTATGATATCCAGGGGTGGCTGACTGGGGTCTCCACAAGAAGTAAAGCCCAAAGCCCTATACCTCCCTGTAGAAGAAGAAAGTGGAACCTGAAGCCAGTGTGATCAGGGGTCAGGGCCTCTTCTGAAAGTAAGGAAACTTTAGTCTTTATTCCAAATTCATGCTTTCTCTTCTAAGTCATTAAATGTGACCATTGTAAACCCAAAATATCTGTTATGTTTTTACTGAATGCTCAGGGTGGGAGATGGGGAAGAAGGAGGAGAAGGAAGGAGAGGGATGGAGGAAAGAGAGAGAGGCAAAGGAAAGAAGACGACTGTAACAAAGAGCAAAGAAGGGTCACAGTTCTGAGTCTAATTCTCAGTCCTAAAATGGGGCTATTAAAGGAATCAGAGCCTGACTGCTGATAGCTTACCAGGGAGGTACTACACAGTAAGGAAAGTAACTAGGATCTAGCCACCCCATCCAAAATTGGCATCTAGGGGCAACTAGGTGATACAATGGATAGTGTCAGGCTTAAAGTCAGAAAGACTTATCTTCCAGCCCCAGAGACTTACTATGTGACCCTGGGCAAGTCACTTAACCCCCGCTTGCCTCAGTTCATTTGTAGAATGAGCTGGAAGAGGAAATGTCAAACCACTCTAGTTAGTCTCTTTGCTAAGAAAACATCAAATGGGGTATTGACCAGACAGATACAACTGAAACAAGTAAACAATAACAAGGGGCATCTTAGATGACTGCAGGACCTAGCTATAGTACAATGGTATCCAACTACAGTGTTGTAGTGGAAGATCAGGCCTGGACTTAACCTCCCTATCCAAAAATGGGGGGAAAACCTAGTCCTGGCACTGTCCAAATCCAGGAACCTAGGCAAAAGACATGAGCAAACAAAAGAAAAGTTTCAGAAGAATGAAGAACTGTTTTAATCTGAAGATAGTATCATAGGAGAAGTTAATACCGCAATAATTATAAGTAGGACCCTAGAAAAAGAGTAGCTTAGCTAAAAGGTTTCCAAGGATAGATGTGAGCAGTGAAAGAAGAGCTAAAATAAAAACTAAAGAATAGAAAATAACACTTAGAAAGGAAGTAATCAAATAATAATCCTTAAAAAAAAAAAAGAATGGGATAAACAACTTAGTAAAGAAAAAAAAGAGAAATAAGGTATTTATACTATGAAAAACAATTGACCTGGAAAATAGTAAGAGAGATTGTTTAAAAACCATTAGACTCTCTGAAAATCACAACCAAACAATAAACCAAGTACAGAGCCTGGCACATAGTAGCTACCTAATGAATATTAATTGATTGAACCCAAATACTATATTTCTTTTTTAAAAACCCTTACCTTCCATCTTAGAATCAATACTGTGTTTTGGTTCCAAAGCAGAATAGTGGTAAGGGCTAAGCAATGGGGGTCAAGTGACTTGCCCAGGGTCACACAACTAGGAAGTGTTTGAGGCCAAATTTTAGCCCATGACCTCCCATCTCTGGGTCTTTCTCTCAATCCACTGACACAACCAGATGCTCCCCAAATACTATATTTCAAGAAATCACAAAAGAAAACTATCCAACACTATTCAAACCAGAGAGCAAAGTGAAAATGGAAAGAACTTCCAGAATTTTCCATTCTGTCACTACATGACAGAAACCTCAAATGGAAAACACCATGAAAAATGCATTAGCCAAAATCTGTAACTACCAGGTCAAAGAAAAAATATAGGAAGTAGTTAGAAAGAGATAAAGTACCAAGGGACCATACTCAGAATTACACAAGATTATGCAGTATCTACTTTAAAAAGAAAAAAACTAAACTGCAATATACCCAAAATTGGGGGAGGTAGAAAAGACTTACAACAAAGAATAATTTATCTTCCAAAAACAAGTGGAAAGCATGCAAAGCATGGCAAGCTACAAAGGAAAGCAAATGAACCTTTAAGAAAATATGCTGTATTAACCCAGTATATTTCTGTTGATAAAACCAGGTAGAATCTTTAATATGTAATACTTGAAGAGCAGCTTGAAGGGATTAAATGATGATTGAGTTCTCCTTAGAGAAGAGACCATTACTTCTTTACTAGTAGCAATGCAATGATCCAGGACAATCTTGAGAGACTTATCAGAAAGAACACTATCCACATCCAGAGAAAGAACTGTGGGAGCAGAAATGCAGAAGAAAAACATGTGATCGATCACATGGTTAAATGGGTATATGATTGGGGATTTTGACTTTAAATGATCACTCTATTGCAAATAATAATATGGAAATGGGTTTTGAACAATAATACATGTATAACCCAGTGGAATTGCTTGTCAGGTCAGGGAGCAGGGAGGGAAAGAATATGAATCATGTAACCATGGAAAAAATATTCTAAATAAATTAATTTTTAAATATAAGTAAATAAATCTTTAAAAAAAAGGAGAAGAGACCACTGCCCTTTCTCTCCTATTTTCTTCAAGAATCAAAATGGGAGCAAAGAAAGAAAAATGCAGGAGCTGGATGTAGCTTTCCTAACTCTCCCTCTTTGTGTCCAACTCTTCCTGACCTCATTTTGGATTTTCTCAGCAAAGATACTAGAGAGGTTTGCCATTTTCTTCTCTAGCTTATTTTATAGATGAAGAACTGAGGCAAGCAGGGTTAAGTGACTTGCCTAGTTAGTTAGTATCTGAAGCAGATTTGAACTCATGAAGATGAGTCTTCCTGATTCCAAGCCTAGTGCTTTGATCCACTGTACCACCTAGGGACCATCTACTCTCCTTCCCAAAACACACATTTTTTGATCAAATGATAGGCTTCTCTGCTGTTCTAGAAACAAAACACTTCTGAATATCTGACTCCATACATTTTCACTGGCCCCAAAAACTTCTTCATCCTGGAAGATCACTTCATCCCTGGAACTCACACTGCAGAAGTACTTCTGCCCCTGGGCCCCCTGCCTCTGATTGGAAGCATTAATTATTCATAGTTAGGCCATGCCAATGTAATAAAAGTTATACTACCTAAATTAGTTTATAGATTTAGTGCTGTAGAAATCAAATTACCAAGGGGTAAATTTTTAGAACTAAAAAAATAATAATCTGAAGGAACAAAAGGTCAAGAATCTCAAGAGAAATATTTTTTAAAGTAGGCTTAAAGGGCACCTTGCTGAATCAGCTTAAATTATACAACAAAATAGTCATCAAAACTATTTGACATTAATTACAAAAATAGAAAAGTTGAGGGGCAATTAGGTGGCTTTGTTGGATAGAGAGCAAGGCTTAGACACAAAAAGTTCTGGGCTCAAATCTGGCCTCAGATGCTTCCTAGCTAGGCAAATCACTTACCTCAGTTGTCTACCCTTTCTCACTCTTCTGTCTTGGAGCCAATACTTAACAGAAGGTAAAGGTTTTTAAAAAAAAGTTGATTATTAACACAAATTAGGTGCACAAGACCCAGAAGTAACTGAACATAGTGATCTAGTATTTGATAAACATAAGGACACCAACTATGAGAATAAGGACAATATTTTTGACAAAATATTGGGAAAACTGGAAAGAAATCCAACAAATATTGGGTTTAGGCCAACATTTCACACCAAATACTTAAACTCAAGTGGAAACATGCCTTGAATATAAAAAGTCTTATCATAAACATATTAGAGTAGAAGGGAAGGCAATAACTATCACAACTATGTCTAAGAAGAGAATTCTTAACTCAAGGCATAGAGATGATTATAGAAGATAAAATGAATAATTTCAACTGCATAAAATTGAAAAGTCTTTTCATAAGTGTAAATCCTACAAGCTGGGGCAACTAGATGGCTCAGTGGATTGAGAGCCAATAAGTACGAGAGACTAGGTCCTGGGTTCCAATATGGCCTCAGACACTTCCTAGCTGTGTGTCCCTGGGAAAGTCACTGAACCCCCATTATCCTGCTCTTTTGCCTTGGAATCAATACACAGTATTGATTCTAAGATGGAAAATAAGGGTGTGGTGTTTTTTTATCCTATCTCCTAGGGAGCTGGGGGAGGGGAGAAATCCTTTCTCCCTAAAGGACAAAGTTCATGTTCTAGGGTATCCTGACCCCAAAACTTTGAGATCCAGATCTTCTTTTACTCTCTGACTCATTACCCAAAGAGCCTCAGGGAAAGTCTTTTAAAGCTTCCATTTGGCTCCTGTCTAATATCTTCCCCTAAAGGAACTAACTGGATCTTTTCAAAAAAGATACTAGAAATCCAGTCATTCTGGAGGTTAATTTGGAATGATGTCCAAAGGGCTATAAAACAATGCATACCAATAATAACACTACTAGGTCTGTATCCTGAGGAGGTCAAAAAAAAAAAAAAAGGAGAAAGGACCTACTTGTACAAAAATAATTATAGCTGCTCTTTTTGTGGTGGCAAAGAATTGGAAACTGAAGGGATGTCCATCAATTGGGGAATAGCTGAACAAATTATGGCATATGTTGGTGAAGGAATACTATTGTGTTATAAGAAATTATCAGCAGGATGATTTCAGAAAGTGCTGGAAAAGACCTACATGAACTGATGCAGAAACCAGGGAAAGGTACCTTGAACAGTAAATATGGGTCCAGGTGGGTGTGAGAGACAGGAATGACAGGAAGGGGCCCAACAAGTAGGGAGACTAAAGTTTAACGGCAAAGGGGTGTCTGTTACTGAATTGGCTATTAGGTCCAACTGCCATTCTGAAGCACCAAGACTAGGCCTATGGTAATCAGCAAAGTAAAGGCAGGAGTTTATAAGTTAAGGCAACACATTTAATCAAGGACAAACTAAGATTAAGGATGGGAATAGGGTTTACTACACTTAAAGCTAAGGGCAAACCACAGGGGCAGGGGAAGGACTTGACTACACTCTCCTATGATCTAAACAAGACAGGGTCCAAAGAAAGCTGTACTGGAGTCATAAGGGAAAAGTTCCTCCCAAATTGGTTCCAGCCAGGTTAGGTCAGCTTAGCTGAGGACCTGAGGGTGGCTTTACTTGGGATCTCACGGCTAATCCAGGGATGGTTTCAGGATGCCAGGAGTCAACTTCACCAGAACTGGTGATCCGAGGTATCCAGGTAGGGAGAGATAGTTTGCAATGCTGTCCACCAGATCATAAACCACTTCCCTACTCGGTGCTGTTCTGCAGGTCTGATGTCCTCTGCTGTAAGCCTTCACCACTCTCAGGATCCCAGGGAATCTGAATACAACTCCCCTAGCTCTCCCAGGGTCAGCAACAGTTTGTGCCAACCACCATGGAGTCCTTCTCAGGCACAAGCCACTTCCCCCTTCCCCTGCATTCCATTCAGAATGTCCATGACCTCCAGCTAAAGCTTTTCCTATCCTGCTTACACACCTACTTTTAAACTTATGCCTCTTGCACAAAGCATATTGTTTTTCAGTTTAGTTTATTTGGGTTTTGATTTTTTTGGTTTTGATTTTACATGATTATTTTCTTACAAAAGTGAACAATAAGGAAATACATTTGATAATACATGTATTACCCAGATTGAATTGTTTGACAACTCCAGAAGAAGGGAGGGGTGGAAGGGAAGGAAATGATTAGGATCATATAACTTTGGAAAGCTTATTTGGAAATTTGTTATTACATGTAATTATTCATGTATAACATAAAATATCTTAAAAAAATAAAAAGATGCCAGATACACAAAATAGATTGGGTGTAGGATAGCTATATATTTCCTTCACAAAGGAATTGTTTACAATGCAAAAGACTTAAAGTATATATAGATAAATACTTATAACATGAAGTAGTTAACTATAAACTTTATTATACTCTTCTAGGAAATTGATAATTAAAATACAAAGTATTATGGGACTCCTAAACAGGTATTTTTCCTTCACCTCAGAACTTCACTATTTGAGAAATTCACTCATGCCCCATATGTTCTAGCTAGCCATGTATGACTTAGACTTTTCCTCCTAGTGGTTGTCATGCTCTCCTTAAGAAGACTGGGAGATAGATGTGGTGAAAGGAATATTAATCAATGTCCCCTAATATGCAAGCTAGGCTAGTTCTTTTCCTTAAAGGCATGAAACTGTCTTCAGTTGACCCAGAGAACCATGAGAATGTATTTTTCATATGCTGTATCAATTCCTATATATTAGGGAGAATTACTGTGTATTTCTGTGTGTCTGGGATCTGGGTCAGAGATACCATCTAGTCTACTACTTTTTGCATTTTCTTTGTCCTTGGGAATTCAAAGAAGTATCTTCCTTTTTTTTTTTTTTTTTAAACCCTTAACTTCTGTGTATTGACTTATAGGTGGAAGAGTGGCAAGGGTAGGCAATGGGGGTCAAGCAACTTGCCCAGGGTCACACAGCTGGGAAGTGGCTGAGGCCGGATCTGAACCTAGGACCTCCCGTCTCTAGGCCTGGCTCTCAATCCACTGAGCTACCCAGCTGCCCCCTTTTTTTTTCATTTTTTTTTAAACCCTTAACTTCGGTGTATTGTCTCATAGGTGGAAGAGTGGTAAGGGTGGGCAATGGGGGTCAAGTGACTTGCCCAGGGTCACACAGCTGGGAAGTGTCTGAGGCCGGACTTGAACCTAGGACCTCCTGTCTCTAGGCCTGACTCTCAATCCACTGAGCTACCCAGCTGCCCCCTTTTTATCTTCCTTTTTAACAGAATTTGTTTAATAATTGAAGAGGGCAAGGGTTCTTTTCCTGTGTCTGTGTTTCCCATGATATAGGTATGGGGAGGGGTGGATAGGCTAATGGACTACCTCTTAATTAGCTATCACCAATTAAAGATGTCTTGGGATGGTCAAGGGAGGAGCTAAATAATGAGCTCCTAAAAATCTATTTATTAGGCAGCTTGAGCTAGCTTAGGTCATCCCTGGTCCCAAGAAAGCCATGGAGAGCTATATCACTTATCAGTTATGATGCTGGCCCAACGGATAAACCTGATCTAATAGATAAACTTTATTATTACCCAAACATCAGTCTCTCAAGATAATTTTAATCATAACAGGATTAAAGACCCAGGTCAATGAAGTCATTTCCTAATCACCTGAGTACAAAAGGCGTAAGGTGAGAGGACATCCAGTTCCTGAGGCTTCTGACCTGCAGACCAACAACATGATCCACACCACCACAAGGATGCTAAATACTGAGCTGAATTAGTACAGTATACTCAATAAATATCCATTGAGATGACTATTACTTAGCTAAATTTAACATATGTAATTTTAACACTTTAATAATAGAAGTTTTCACACATAAATGATCTTTTATTCTTTGTGCATTTGTTCATTTTTGTTGATTGTGAAGTTCAAAAAAATTTTTTCATTGTTTTACTTTTTAAGTGGCTAATATCACCACACACCAAGCCACTTCCCTTTGTTTCCACTTTTACTCCACTGGAAGGGGAATGGGTGAGTTATGATATCTAATGTCTTCAACTTCCAAAAAATTGGAGTCACAACCAACTCCTTCCTTCTTTGTTAGTAAAACACATTAGGTGTCACTAATAAGTAATATACTTAGATTGTATAATTAACTAGTACTTGCCAACAAGTCCCAGATAGATGATTAGCGTGATAGTTAGAAAAAACATTAGAACCTTAATGAGTAGAAAAGCAACCATCTTCTGCCTCCCTCCCTTAGGTTGCCTGCCAAAAAGCATCATTAATGTCACAAATCTTTTTCAATGATAATTACCCCTTGTATTTTCATATTCTGTATTGCCAATATAAAATATATATTATCTCATTTTATCCCCATACACCAAAGGTAGCTATGATGATCCCTCCCCCATCTTGTTTTACAGATGGGGAAACTGGGGACCTGGTGAGAAATTCCAACTCAAAGAACAGTCACTGGGGCCACAGCATCTCTATGGAATCTTATCTTTACTCCAAGAAAACCAGAGTTCATTGTCTCTTCTTTCTTTGCCTTCTTTCTGACATCTTCCCTCCCATCCTTTTTTGCAGGTATTGTAAGGGCTTCCAGTGTGTTCCCTATCCTCAGCACTGTCTTCCTTTTGCTGGGAGGCCTCTGCATTGGTGCCGGGAGGATTTATAGCAGCAAAAACAACATTATCCTTAGTGCGGGGATCCTATTCGTTGCTGCAGGTAAATAAGTTCTCTCCATTTGTTCCTTTTCCCTCAGTGGGAGAAAGCTGGGAAAATACAGAGACAGGCAGTCAATCTTGTACCTTCTGATGGCTTCTTAGCTCACTTGGCTAAAATAAGACCAACACCTTTCAGTACTGAACACTTCCATAGTGGCCCCCAACCCAGCCCCCTCAGCACAGACTCCCATAAAAACTTAACAGAAAAAAAATGTTAACAAATACTCAAACATATTCTCATTATTACAGGTGTTAGTACCACCTTGCCAGCTCTGTAACCTTGAGGGAAATCTCTTTTTGTTCTTAGAATTCTTAGAATTCAGTTTCCCCATTAGTTAAAGGAAGGAGTTGGACTTTAATGTATTCCCTTCAGGAAATAACTAGATGGTTCAGGAGTTAGAGTACTGGACCAAGAGTCAGAAAGATCTGGGTTCAGTTCCAGCCTCAAATACCAGCTATGTGACCTGGACAAGGCACTTAACCGCCACTGGAGAAGGAAATGACAAACCACTCCAGTATTTTTGCCAAGAAAATCCCATGGTCTCCTAGTCAAGACATAAAGAAAGTATTAATTAAATAAGGCCCAGAGAGAGTTCAAATGATTTACTAAGATCTCAGGATAGTTTAGTGGCTGTGTTTTAGGCTTTATTCATCTTCTGACTTCCAGATCCATACCTTTCAATATTACATGTGATTGTATCTTTGGTGGTGAGTTGGAGTAGATTGGGGAAGGAGATAAGAAAAATTAATATTTATTTTGTCCTTCAGAAAATTTTAATTCTTCTTTGCCCCTCTTCTCTTCATCTACTCTTCTCCCCAATTTTCCCTCTCTCTTTCCCTCTCTCTGTATAACTCAAAGCAATACATAGATGAGGATTGAGATCCCCAATATGGTGAGGATTGAGAATGTAGTCACTATTGAGTAATTTAAGTTGGAGCAATATAATCTTTTGAGAGAAGAGAAGGTCTGCTGTGTAGAGGAATAAGTGATCAATATCAGCAATATTAGTTTGGGGGAGTATAACCAGGGTGGTAAAGAGAGAAATTATTATTCATGGAATAGTAGATAGAGAGCCAGCCTCAAGACCAGGAAAACATGAGTTCAAAGCCCACTCCTCATGACCTTAAGTAAGTCAAACAAGACTCTCTGAATCTTAGTTTTCTCATCTGGAAGATGGGGAGACTAATATCTAGACTGTCAACCTTATAAGGTTGTTGTGAGGAAAGTGCTTTGTAAATCTTGAAATATTTTATATTTATTTATACATATATTTTTGTGTATTTGTATATATATGCATATATTTAATAAGGATATAATGGCTAGAGGGATACTAGGGACATATGAAGTTTAAGTAAGACATGGATGCTAGATTTATGGAGCTAAGAGTCTAGCAAAGGATATCAAAATTTATACAAGTAACTATGATGCAAAATAATGCATGATAAGTGCATAAGGGACATAATGGAGCTGCTAAATAAATAGCACAATGGATAGAGCCCTATTCCTAGAAACTGGAAGCTTGAGTTCAAATCTGGCCTCAGGCTCTTTGCCTCAGTTTACACATCTGTAAAATTATTTGGAGAAGGAAATGACAAACCCCTCTAATGCCTTTGCCAAGAAAACCCTAAAAAGGGTCAAGAGTCAAATCCAACTGAAACATAACAACAACAACATAAAGGGCATAAAAGGGGTTCAAGCAAAGTACTAAGTAAATCTGAAGAGTGAAAGGTCATTACTTATCAGAAAGATCCAGAAAAGTTCGTAGAAGAATTGGGTTTTAAACAATTAGGAGTGCGGGTTGAGAGCAGTTAAAGTCATGACAGTAAATGATATTGGGAAAGGAATAAGTTAAGAGAGACAAGAGAACTGATGGGCAAAACCTTAAGAACACCCATTGTAAAGACCAAAAAAGAAAAAATCATTGATTTGAAAGACAATTCAATCAGAGAGGCAGAAGGAGATCTTGAAAGTGTGAGTAGTGATCATCCCTTTAGGAAACAGAGGAGAGATTGTCAGAGGGGATTCCAACAATACCAACTGTTGCACAGGGAGAGAGGTCAAGAAGGATGAGTTTGGGGAAAAGAGCCAGTGTTTTTAGTGATTAAGTGACCTCTGAAAGAGCAGTGTAAGCAAAGGAATAGGGATAAAAGCTAGATTTAAAGGAGAGAGTGGGTGATGAGGAAGTAAAGACATCAGGTATAGACAGCTTGTGTATCTAAAAGTAGAGGAGAAGGATTGCCAAATAGCAGTCATGATCCACCTGAAAACACTCTAAAGAATTTAGAGCTTGTGGCTTTTCCCAACTCTGATGAGCAACCTAGGAGTAGATATAGGGGAACCAAATTAAAGTATATTAACAGGTCAGGAAAATGGTGGGAGTTCATAAGTAAGAGATTCTAAAGTGGTAGCTAACGAATTATTAAAATAACAGACTATAAAAGTATAGCTGTATTTGTAAGCAAGAAAAACCAGAGTGGGAGAAATGGATTAGGAGAAGAGGGAAGGACCAAGGGATGAACAGTTAGGATGAGAGCAAATGACAGTTTTAGGGTGAATGAGCAAGTGGGAGGTATGAAAGAATAGGAGATTAGCATTAGAGAGCAGAATTTCTAAGATCAGGGATCTTAAAAGTAATAGAGTACTAAGAGATGACAAGGTCTAAGGTCATATCCTTCCATTTTTATATGAAGGTGTTCTAGGTATTCTGGTGTGGGATATGGGAACAAAATTGGACAAGCTCAAGCACATGAAGTGTAGTGGAGTTAAGATGGAGTTAAGATGTGCAGTTAAGATGGAGGGATTGGCTGAGGGATTTAGCCTAGGAAGGGGGATTTAGCTCAAGTGGAACCAAACTAAAGAATAACATGGTTAGATTTCACTCAGGAAATGTCCTTAGAAAGTTGAAATATATGATGAAATAATCTAGAAGGAACTTTGCAAGTCATTGAGGACTCATTTAATAGGTGAGGACACTAAGACTTGCTCCTCTCCCCCATCCCCAAGGTCACCCATGGTGTTAGTGACAGAGAAAGGACAAAAATACAGGTTTCCAGGAACTCTTAATAAAAGGGCTGTAATTTAGCGTGCAAATATGACATGCTGAATAAGGTTAGAAGGAGAAGGAAAGGACAGGGTGGGGAGGAACCATTAAAATGCAAACTATGTCTATTGTCTATGTTGAACATTTTTGGGATGTGTCAAAGAATGTTGAAATCCAGACCTCCTCTCTTGCCTCATTCAAATGACCCCCTACTCATCACTTCTCAAACCATCTTAATGATCCAGCTGTGTGGGTTCCAAAACTTATCATTCTTCTTCCTCTCCCCTTTCCCCTTCAGGTCTGAGTAACATCATCGGAATCATCGTTTATATCTCTAGCAATGCAGGTGACCCAAGTGACAAGAGAGATGAAGACAAAAAAAACCATTACAACTATGGTTGGTCTTTTTACTTTGGCGCTCTGTCTTTTATTGTGGCTGAGACCATAGGCGTCTTGGCTGTAAACATTTACATTGAGAAAAATAAAGAGTTAAGATTTAAGACCAAACGGGAGTTCCTTAAGACTTCTTCCTCTTCCCCTTATGCCAGAATGCCAAGTTACAGGTATAGAAGGAGGAGATCCAGGTCTAGTTCCCAGTCAACAGAGGCTTCTCCTTCCAGGGATGTCTCCCCCGTCAGTATGAAGATCTCAAGTTCCATCCCCATGGGAGAGATCTCCATGTATACCCTATCCAGGGAACCCCTGAAAGTGACTACGGCAGCAAGCTACAAT
Organism: Gracilinanus agilis; assembly: GCF_016433145.1. Taxonomy (NCBI): domain Eukaryota; kingdom Metazoa; phylum Chordata; class Mammalia; order Didelphimorphia; family Didelphidae; genus Gracilinanus; species Gracilinanus agilis. The sequence goes on from NC_058133.1 coordinate 223,072,582, forward strand.
CCAGAGCAAGAGGCAGGCTTCCTCCAGGTTCACAACTTCCTGCAGAAGGAGCTGAAGGAAGGATTTCATGTCAGCATGATTAATCGGCGGACCACCCCTGTGTGAGGAGCAATCAGGATCTCCTTCCCCTTAAAAATAATTTTCATCTCCTTACTACCGTGGATCTTTTGAGTAAACAGGAAGATCCTTTACAGAACAAACAGACCAAAAGAGAAAAAGAAAAAAAAGAAAAAACTCACATGAAACAAAAATTTTCCCTGATCTCCAAAACACATTTAAGTGCTGGTTTTTACAAATAAGGACCCGGGGATATTGGAATATGAGCAGCAATCAGAAACTGAGGGCTGACTTTAAGCAAGGAGGTTGTTCAAATGCCTTAAAAGGTTTAGTCAGCCTCAGAAGAAGGCAAAATTGCTTACCTGAGCCTCCAGGAGTAACTCAGTCTTATTGATGCTGGAACACAAAATTGAGCCATTATCTCCTTTTGAAAACATAACTTTACAGAAGAATGGGATCTCTATGGACCTGCACTTCCTAGGACCCAGAACTGCTGGAAAGCCTCCACTTTACACAATGTGGGGCTATTGTGGAGATGACTACTGCTCCTCAGAATAGTATTTCACTTGCCTTCTGTGATAGAGAAGAGGAAACCAAAGCTGCTCTCTCTCTTTCTGTCTTTCTTTCTCTCTGTCTCTCTTTCTCTATCTCTCTATCTTTCTCTCTGTTTCTCTGTCTCCGTCTTTGCATCTCTCTCTTTTTCTCTTGCAAGTGGACTTGGGTTGAAAAATTATGAGCAGAGGACAAAAAATCAGCAACAAGCTGGTACTTCCACAATGCCTGCAGCTAGGGCCCCAGCTCCATTAAGGGAATTTAAGCATCCAATCTCATTGGGGAGAAGGTGAGCTGGCCTGGAATTCCACATGTAGCAGGCACTGATTGATTGAGGTTAGGACCTAGAAAAATTGAGGAGAGCAATGGACTGGGCCACCAGAAAGGAAAAAAGCAACTAGTTGTTCAAATGGAAATATGCCAAGCAGCCATTGCAAAGGTGACTTCAGGCCTCTGTTTGGAGTCTTGGCTGTAGATGGAAAGAGCTATCCAAACAAAAAGTGAAAGAAAGAACATGGGGCAGGATCATGGATCCCACCCCTTTGCCTCTCTCTGTAGGCCAAGACAGAGTGACTGCAATGTTCCACTTTGGATCTAGCCAGCTTTTGGCATAGAGAATGTTTGTGCAGATTTGTGAACTTAGAGTTAATATATAAATGATGCTATGAGAAATACAGAGAACACAAACCCACTTAGTAGGTTTATTAAACATGTTTTATTACAAATACATGCCAGGGGAACAAGTTGTATCCATTCTTTTTTTTGTATCCCCAGCACCCAGCACAGTGCTTGGTACATAATAGGCACTTAATAAATGCTTCTTGATTGGTTTGGTTCTTTCCCTCTAAAAACTCACAACTTTATAATCTATTTTGTTAAAATTTGAGAGCAATGAATGGAGGTTGTGTGGGTAAATGAGCAGAAATACTCATTGTTTCTGACTCTGAAAAGGAAAAGACCTAAGACTTTATTTCCTTTTTCAAGATACAACCATGATGGGGGAACATATTCATACAACCTTTACTTTTCCTAATTCCTCTTTCTTTCCCTTGAAGGAAAAGGGAAAAGTAAAGTCTGTCCAAGTTCAAAAGAAAGACATAGATCTTTCCCTCTTTTTATATAAACATGCCTTTGTGTTTTCTAAAGATAAATTGTTTCCTACTTTTTTGAGACAACACAACCTGATCTGGCATTTCTGAACACAGTAACTGTGCTTCAAAACATCCATCAAATTCTTACCTCAGCTACTGGCTCACAACTCCCACTCATGGCTCAGCTTCATGGGAGTAAGGAGGCACAGAATTTGGTTCATTCTGTCTGATTATGGCATCACACTCATACCACCCTCCTTTGCACCTGCTAGAGAAATTCCTTTTCTAGGTGCAATTCCTCCAGCTGATTGTTCCCTATGTTAGTGAGATAAATGATAGAAACTAGTTTTCCCTCTGTGTTTTGCTGTGATCTTTTCCTTCCAAGTTGAAGTTGGCATTTGTATTATAGTGTCTCTGAGCTTTTGCTGCAACAAAAAAGAAGGGTGAAATGGTTTGTCTTGACAAAACCTTTTCTCAGCTGTTGGACCAACTTCACCAGCACCATCTTCTCCAGATCAGATCAGGATCCTCTCTGCCTGGAATCCAGCTCCGATCTGTAGACCCTCACACGCTATTGCTGTCCCCATGCTTCTGCTCTGAGGTCGAGAGAGCCAGCTGCCCTGCAACTGTTCTAAATTAGTCATCTCCAAATTCTCTGCCCTGAAGCAGCTAAAATGTTATGGAAGAAACTTTACCCTTCACACAGACCCAGGCAAAGAAAACATGCCTGACTGATGGAGGACAAAGGGGTAGATAGAGTGAGGGGCTGAGAAAGAGGAGGAGGATGATCGCTAGCAAAAGAAGCTCTGACCCTTTGGCCCTCAGATGACTTTACCTCTGTCCCTTCCTTTCCTACTCATCTCAAAGGCATGACTTGTCTTGCCACTAACCCCTTCCTTGCTGGATTTCAGTCTAGGCTTAGTAAGTGGCCCCCAGCAAGGGAGGAGAGCTGGTTCACTCTTCCTTGTTAGTCTGGGCTACTGTTCTTACCCTGGGGGAGACAGAGTAGACAGTGGTGCTCTAACCCTCTCCGAGGGGGAGTCTTGGTTTTTCCTCATTCTCCCTTCTGACCCCTTATCAATTCATGTGTGTTCTACCCATTTAGCACCATGTGAAATATTGTATCTACTATTGTTTCCCAGTTGTTGGTTTTGTCTTTTTAAAAATAATAATAATAAAAACCATTTTTCAAATGTTTTCTTTCTGGTGTGGAAGCAAAAAGCAAAGTCTTTGTGGTTGCTGGAAGATAACCCTCTAGAACTAGAAGGAGCCTTTACTTCTCTGGAGGCAATTGGAGTAGGAGAGGTAGAGGGGTAAGGATTGGATTTATTCACTCAGGCAGCTAGGTAGAGCAGTGAATAAAGCCAAGGAGTAGGAATCAAGACAGGCCTGAATTCAAATGCAGCTTTGTGACCCTACCTTTGTTTTCTTGCTATAAAATGGGAATAATAATAGCACAGAAATTCAGGGTTGTTGTGAGGATAAAATGAGATATTCATAAAGTGCTTAGCACAGTGCCTGGCTTCATAAATGAAGTACTTAATAAATGCTTGTTTAAGAAAAGTCTTTTGGGGCAGCTAGGTGCCTCAGTGGATTAAGAGTTAGACCTAGAGTCCTGGGTTCAAATGTGACCTTGGACATTTCCTAGCTGTGTGACCTTGGGCAAGTCACTTTACCCAATTGACTAGCCCTTACAGCTCTTCTGCCTTGGAAACAATACTTAGCATTGATTCCAAGTTGGAAAGCAGTGTTTTTTTTTTTTTTAAGGCTATTAACTTCTCTCAGTCTCATTTTCCTCATCCATAAAATAGAGAAAGTGATAGCACCTATCTCAAAAGGTTATTGTGAGGGGCAGCTGGGTAGCTCAGTGGATTGAGAGCCAGGCCTAGAGATGGGAGGTCCTAGGTTCAAATCCGGCCTCAGACACTTCCCAGCTGTGTGACCCTAGGCAAGTCACTTGACCCCCATTGCCTACCCTTACCACTCTTCCACCTATAAGTCAGAAGTTAAGGTTTTAAAACATTTTTTAAAAAAAAGGTTATTGTGAGCATCAAACAAGATAGTATATGTAAAAGTACCTTGTATACCTTAAGATGCTTTATAAATGCTAGACATTATTCACTCAGTAAATGTTTGTTTATTAAGCACCTATGTTCAGTGTAGGGTAATAGGCACTGGGAATGTAAAAACTAGAACAAAACAGTTCCTGCCCTTAAGGAACTAATATTATACTGGAGGCAAGCCATAAATATATATTCCATATATAGATGAATTCTATATATATATATGAAAACAAAGGCAAAATATATTCCAAGCAAATTCCAAGTAATAAGGGACAGGGAAGGATGTTCTATGATGGTGGATCAAGAAAGGACTCAAATAAGAGGCTTCCCTTGAGCTAACCCTTTCTTTTAAGGAGGCTAGGGACTCTAGGAAACACTATGAGTAAAAGCCAGAAGACTGGAACGTGTCAGCCAGAAAAGACCCAGTCTTTTTCCTACTTTATGTTTAGTGGAATATAGCAGATCCAACTGGAAAGGCACATTAGGACTAGATTTGCATAGATCTATGCTAAAGGATTATAGGAAATAATATTAGTATTCACCCAAGTCACTGAGTGTAGAGTTGAATTTTTTTTTAAACCACTGCCCACACCATCAAGTCTGCTTGAATCCCTTTAGTCAGTGATACAATTTCACAGATGTATCTTTAAAAACATCTTTGGATCAAGGGAGTCACAGAATCAAGATGGCGGTTCCAAGTCAAAATCTTTCAAAAGGGTTTGGTGGTTAAAGAGACTCCATCTTAAAGATTCAAATGCATTCAATTTTATTTCCAGGATAATCAATCCTCACTGAGTTTTTTTATATGGTTGTCAATAACTTACCTCTCTTTTTTAAAGAACTTCCTATTCATATACTTTGATTATTTATCTATTGGGGAACAACTGTTTTTATATATTTGAGTCAGTTGTCTATGTCTCTTAGGTATCATACTTTTATCGAAGAAATCAAAGTTGCTAAAGCTGAGGTTTGGGAGAAAAAATTTTCTTGTTCATGTGATGCTCCTACACTATTGTCAAGTGACAGAATGATCATAGCTAGCATTTGTATGGCATTTTACATATATCATCTCATTTGATCCCCATGACAACCCTATGAAGTAGGTACAATCATTAGCTCCATTTTATCAGTGAGGTAAACTGAGGTTGAGAGAGTTTAAGTGATTTGTCCATGGTTACACAGCTAATAAGTGTCTGAGACAATTCAATTCAGATCATCCCATCTTCAAATCCAGCACTGAATCCTGGGTGCCTCCTCCCTCTAGTGCCAAACTCAAGCAGCTGCAGCTTCTCTGAAATACAAAATCACACTACCTCCCATCAGATCAGGCTATTGGCCTCGGTGCCACAGAGTTGGCAGCCCCAAGATTCCCTCTGGCTAAAATAGCTACTTTGTACACAGTTCATGGCTTCTACATAGGATCATTGGCCTAGGACTGGAAGGGACCTCAGACACCAACCAGTCAAACACTTATTTTACAAATGAGGAAATTGAAATCACAGAAGCTGAAATGACTTGGCCACACAAGTAGTAAGCCTCAAAGGCAGGATTTGGACTCAGGCACTCTTATCTCCAAAGCCAGTGATTTTCCTAGTAATAACATACTGCCTTCATAACCAAGTCTTATAGGCATCCTGGAAAGTTATAAGCTAACAGACTATATCACTGGTTCTCTATCCCTATCTCAGTCTAAGAAGGAAGGAAGGAAGGGAGAAAAGAAGGAAGGAAGGAAGAGGAAGGAGGGAAGAAGGGGGGAAGGAGAAGGAGGGAGGGAGGAAAGAGAAAAAGATAGATTTACATCTTCTCTCCACTAAACCCTAAATTCTTATATAAGGTTCCTAATTGACATATGTTGACTTAACAAACCACACACTACCATTATCTATGGTTTATTTTATTTTTATTTTGTTAATTATTTCCCAATTACATATTAATCTGGTTCATATGGCATGTGGGAGTGTTGTGGGTTATATGCGGCTTCAAGCTGCTTGTTTGATCCTATTACATTAATGACATAATGTTTACCAAGCCAGATCCTAAGGCTGCAGTGGCAGAGGCCCTAGGTCAGAAGACAGTGGCCCATTTGAGGGACAAGAAGTAAGAAATCATCCCTAAGAAAATTCAGGGTCCAGGTCCTCAATCAAGTTTTAGAGAATACAGTGGGTGGGAAAAACCTAGAGTATACTAGATATAATCTGGAATTGATATTAACTTTCCTATGATATAAAAAGAAAGCCAATAGTCTTATTAGACTCTTTTGGTATTAGGGAATAAATATTCCCTACCTGGGTGTCCTGAGGCCCAGAAGAGACAATTGCACGGTAAAGTAGACTGTCCAGCAGTCTCCTCCAATGGACCTCTAAGGCCCTCAAAGCCCATATTTCTCTGACTTTTCTGTCCATAAAGACCAGGCTGAGTAGAACCTTTGGCAGACCCCAAGGAGTCACTATGAATAAGCCAATGTTAGGCATCTAGAACTCCAAATTCCCCAGAGCAGACACTCATTATATTGCTTTTGAAAAGCAATTGCATGACTTTTACTAGGCTCTATTTGCTACTGAGTAGAAGACACAGGGTTGCAATAAGAGATATTTGTCCAGAGCTGCCTTGTTAAGTACAAGGTAGTCTATCTAATAAGATAGATAGGGTATAAGAGGGTTCTCTGGCCAAGTGAAAATGATCCATTCAAAAACATTCTTGCCCATTGTTTTTATTTGAGTTAGACACCACTACTCCACAACAATGTCTTCAGGAGAGAGGCCTCTTTCAGGTCTCCTCCCATTATAAAGTTTGGCAGTTTGAAGGGAATAGCAAATGGCCCTGGAAAAGGATACTGAATGATTACTAAGGGGCAACTAGACAACTCAGTAGATTAAAAGCCTAAAAAAAAGCATCCCAAGTAGTGGTCATTTACTTGAAAGAGGAAACATGGTTTCTAGAACACTGAATTTAGACTAAGGAGAGAAACGGTTTTGAATCACATTTCCCACATTTATTATCAATTATAGTTCCATGGATAGATCATAATCTTCCTAATGATCAGATTTTTCTTCTGTAAAACTGGGATAATGGTGCCTGCCTGCTTCACAAGATTATCATGAGGAACAAATTTTATATATATATGTCTGTGTGTATAAGATATATACACAGATAAAAACATGCACACAAACATATGAATGCATTTTATACATTTTATTATATAAGGGGGTATATATGTGAGGATAAAAAGCACTACATATGAATATTTTTATTATACAAGTATATGTGTGTAGATAGCTATTGATAGAGAGATAAATAGATGCATGTATGTATGTGTTTTTCCAACTAAAGCCCTGAAGTGAAGAGGTATTAACTAAATTTTGAAGACCATTCCATTTTAGAATTACTGTACCTCTTGGGGAGTTTCCTCCTCCAAAGAATTAAAATCGATCTACTCGTAAATGTATGTTCTGTCATCAGGACAAAAAAACCCATCTTTTTTTATTTAACAAACCTTTAAATATTTAAAGAACTTGATTATGAATTCTTTAAGTTTTCTCAAGGTTAAAAAACCATAGTTATTTCACAATATCACATTATTCAAATTCCATCAACATTTTGGTTGCTATTTTTTGGAGATACAATACATTTTAGATGTCCATCCTAAATTCTGGCACCCAAAACTGAACAGAGCTTTTTCCTCATTCATCCTGAACCCTATATTTTCATTAATGCAGCTGAAAATTTAATTGTTATCTAAAGGAAACAAGAACCAAGGCACTGGTTAGTTGAGTATCTTGTATTGCACTGCTCATAATAAGCATTTGTTTAAAAAAAATCAAAATGATCAACTCTATATCATTCTTACTTTCTGATTAATATTCAATCTTTGCTTGTCTGTTACCCCTTTCTCTACCACCAACAAATATACCCATATCTACTTCCTCACCTTCAAAAACCCTCACTCCATCTCATCTCTCCTGACTTTTATGGCTAACCTCTTTAAAAAGGATTTCTATAATAAGTGCCTCTACTTTTTTCCTTCTTACTCTCTTCTTAATTCACTACAGTCTGGATTCTGTTCTCATCGACAAAATTAAATTGCTCACTCAACTCAACTGCCAAATCTAAAGGTCTTTTCTTAATCTTAAACCTTGAACTCTAAAACCTTTGACACTGTCAATAATCCTTTTCTCTTATTTCTGGAGCAGTTGGGTGGCTCAAAAGATTGAGAGGCAGGCCCAGAGACAGGAGGTCCTGGATTCAAACCTGGCCTCAGATACTTCCTAGTGGTATGACCCCCATTGCCCAGCCCTTACCACTATTCTGCCTTGGAACCAATACTTAATATTGATTCTAAGACAGAAGGTAATAGTTAAAAAAAATTACTTGACTCTTTCCCAGGTGAAAATAGACCTTTCTTCTTTTGTCTCATCAGGGACAGAAAAAACACACATTGGTGAGGTCAGTAACTTCATATGATTCACCCTAGACCTGAACTACCTGGCCTATGACACTGACAAGGTCAGAAACATTTGGAGTGATGGAAATTATACCTCCTGGAGTCCACTATAAACTTCCAGAGACCATTTGCCTTCCTGGCCAGCATCGCTGTAAGGGGAGCAAGTATAAGAAGTACACCAGCTTCCTTTAACTCCATCAATAGAGAAGAAATATCTCTCCTCTTGCTGGATACTCAATATTGTTTATTTGTTAACTCTATAGGATGGTTCAGGCAACTCCAAAGGTTTCCATTTGGTCCCACTCACACTAACCTGTGCAGAAGTTACTGAAAAATCCTACTCATATCATCTTCCCACCATGGCTTCCCCTGAAAGATCCAGATAGGGCAAAGGCCCTCGAAAATGCCTTAGGATTGGGTAGGGACAAAGAGCCCCTGCTTCCTTTGTGCTGAATTTCCCTGTACTAGTTTACTAGCACCCCACTAGACTGCCCATTAATTGCTTCCTTCCTTATTGCTTCCATGTTTCGAGAGTCACACCCAAATCTCCCTCGAGAAGATGGAATTATCCTACCATGACCTTTAGCTCCAGGACTCTTCCTCCTTCCCTTCTCCCCATTCCTGGACATTCATCCACCCAGAAAGTAATGTTTTCCCAAGTCACAGCTTGGTGATCCACTCATCTTTGACTGCTTCATTAGCCTACACCTGTAATTCATTGTGTGGTAGGAGAGATTCGTAGCTGAAGTCTGAAGCCTTTTTACTGAGTTCTACCTAAAAGTTGAAATCTAATTGACCCCAAGCCAGGCTGATCATAGGGTGAGGCTGGCCAGGGTTGGGAGCATATATATTCAATCAATCAAAACCATTTCCTTTAGGAACTTCACCCTCTCCTTTATACATCCCCATTATAGAACTGGTTGCAATAAGAATACATATATAGGTGCAAATAATCGCCTATCTCAGGCATCTAACAAGGGACTAAAGGAGCCCTTATCTGGAAACTCCAATTGACTGAGGTAACTGTAGCAATAAATCTTCAAAAAGTTCCCTAAGTCTATGAAATTCAGCTACAGAATCTCAACATTGGTTCCATTAGACCTTGTCCTTGGAAGCTACTGTTTCAGTAACTCTTCAGTTTTCTGTTTAAAATTTTCATAAAACCTGCCCAGTACCTTGGTGATGAATACCCATCTTCTGCTCCTTCCTTGGAAGAAATCACTTTCCTTCCTAGAACATCTAGAACAGTGATAAAATAAATCTAAGGTCTTTTATTTTTTTTAACCACTAGCAAAAGTTCCTAAGTCTCTTCCTCATTTCCATGATCATTCTCCTGTCTCATGACTCCAATCTTAATAGGATGCCCTAGAGTGTCTGTATTGCAGAATTTTGTGTGGGTTCCTAGTGGGAACAACTCCATCAGAAGAGCTTCTTTCATTTGGGTGGCCACTGTTTTCATCACACAATGATTAAAAATTAAGATCTCTATCTCCATTCTCTAAATGTGAAGTTAATCAATTCACTTTCTCTTACGTTAGCAATATAGCTCTATAGAACGGTCAACGATAATCATGGAGTGCTGGACTTGGTCCTTTCTTCATTCTTTCTGGCAGCCTCCTTGAGCACCAGCCAAGCAGTAGCCTGCTCCTTGCTCTTTTGAAAAGACTCCCCCATCCCACCAGAAAGACTTTTACCACCAGGTGATACCATACCACATTAAGTAGACTATCACCCCATCCAATGCATCTGCAGCACCCTTCTCCCAACTCAGTCATTGATATGAGCTACAAAACTTCTCTTATCTCACCCTACTTATCAACTATGCCAAATATCAGGGGCAGGTCTATTAAGTTCGGGTTCAATATTGTGATAAAATGAAGCATGAGAAGGTCACTGAACAGTTAACAAAAAGAAGTTTACTTAGCCCTAATATAATAAGGGTATGCAACAAGGATAAGGTAACACTTAGCTTCTATAAATGCAATCTCCCCCTCCCCCAGCCTCCATACGGAAACACTTCTTTTCAACAGGACAGGGCATGGTGACTCACCACCTGGTCTTCTGGCATCCACCAAGTCTGAAGGGCAGAATGGAGGAAGAGTAAAGTGAGCAGAATCAGGAGAACAATTTATACAATAACAATATTTTAAAGAAAAACAACTCTGAAAGATTTAACCAACCACCATTTCAGACAGAGAGATAATAGACTCGAGATGAATAAAATATTTATTTTTGATGGTGGACAATGTGGGAACTTGTTTTGCTGAAGTATATTTGCTACAAGGGCTTTTTTTTCATTATTCCTTATAGCACAATAACATTCTATTGATTTATATACTATGATTTGTTTGCTCATTTCCCAATTGATGGGCAAAATCTGTTTCCAGTTCTTTCCTATTAAAAAAGTATTGCTTTAAGCTTTTTTGTATATACAGCATGGTTTCTTTCCTTCTGACGTTTATTTCTTTGGCATAAAAACCTAATAGTCATCACTAAGTCAACAGCAATGCAGTTTAGTGACTTTGGGGATATTATAGTTCCAAATAGCTTTTTAGAATAGTCAAACCACTGCACATATCCACCAAGAATGCAATAGTGCTACCCCAGCCATTCTAACTGCAGATATTTTCTTTTTTGTCATTTCTGCCAATGTGATAGATAGGAGGTAAAATATCAGAGTTGTTTTAATTCAAATTTTTCTTATTACTAGAGATTTTGAGAATTTTCAATATGGTTGTTAATAGCTTACCTCTCTTGATAATTTCTTTTTCATTTCCTTTTACTTTAATCTATTGGAAAATGAATGTTCATATATATTTGACTCAGTTATCTATATATCTTAAATATGAGACTTTTATCCATGAAATTGACTTTTTCTTTTAACTTTTCTGGTTTTTTTAACCATCACCAACTAGTTTTGATGATTACTGCTTTAAAGCTGTAAGCATTAAATTTAACAGTTGGACAGTAATTTTATGAAATTATGTGGTCACCAATATTTATTATATCTCTAGTCAGAAATTTAATTACAAATATTTACAAAATGGAGAAGAAACAATAAAGTGGAGAAATATGAAGAGGTTAGAGAAGTTATATATCCTATCAACCTAAATGTTTACTCTGGGTCTGCCTAATCCAGGCAGAAATTAATTAGTTCTCAAGCAGGAAGGCTGGTGGTGAGTAACCACACAGCTTCCTCCAAGATGGAAGCTAGTCTCTTAGGAAACTAGGAAGGGAGTCAGCCTTTCACTCACCCAACAAAGTAGTTTAGGAGTCAGAGACTAAGTTGAAGCTGAGCTCCAAGCCCACGATCCAAGCCACAATCTCCAGCAAAGCTCCCTTGAAGATTCTGCCCAGTCAGAAGACTATCTCCAGAAGACAATCTCTCTCTAAGGGAGTTCAGGGCTTGCTTTTATAGTGACTTTTTGTCCCTGCCTCTCTTCACATGGGCCAATCACAGTTCCCAAATTGTCTAGCACTACCCAGGGGGCGGTGTCTGTGGGATCTATTTCTGAAGGTTAAGTTCTCACCTTCTGGAGAGGTGAATACTCATCCTGGCTGATTGAGTTTCTGAGGGTATGAATTCACTAAGTGGTTTGTGAGCTTCCTCAACCTAGTTCAAGCTTGTGTTGATTCAATCAAAAGGTAGACAAAGGAGAGTTAATACTATCTTCATAATCTGGTGAGGTACTAAGTAGGGGCACTTAAGTTATTGTTAACCAAAGTGTCAACTCAAAGTAGAAAAAGGGAATAAAGGATTCCCTTTCACAAGTGGAGACTCAGAGAGAACAAAGAAATCCCTTTTACAAAGCATAATTTGGGATCTAGTACTGCTAGTCCCCTTTTATTTCCAGCTTGTTTCATTATTTCCCTTGAGATTCTTGACCTTTTATTCTTCCAGGTAAATTTGGCTATTATTGTTTTCTAGTCCTATACAAAGTTAGCAGTTTGATTGGCATAATACTAAATCTTCAAATTAATTCAAATTAATTTAAGTATCCATTGTCAATTTTGTTGTATTGGCAGAGCACAACCATGGACAATTAATATTTCTCCAAATACCTAACTTTCTTTATTTCCTTAAAGTCTTGATAGTTTAATTCATATAATTCCTATTGTGTCTTGATAAGTGTACTCCCAGCATTCTATATATTCTTTTGTGAATAGTAATTTTTTAATTCTTCTTTCTCTTTTAAGACAATACTTTGTTATTTCAGTTATTTCTTGTTTGATTTACCGTAAAACTTTGTTACCACAAACTCTCTTCCCTGTACCTTCAAGCTTGGCCCATGGGATCATTTTTTACACCTTTTCCTAGTTTTAAAGCTCTACTTATTGATTACTTTTTTCTTCTTTTTATTTGGTTATCTAATTTCCCTCTTTTCCCCTCTCAATTAAGTATCTAATTAAAATCCCCTTTATCTTCTTCCCATTGACTTCTTGGTTTTTTTTTTTGTTAATTTCTTCCTTTTCTGTCTATTCTATACTTTTATTCTTTCATTCCTCATCTTTAGATTTATTGATTATTTCTTTACTCTTTTTAATTCCTTGCCATTTGGGAACAAATGTCCTGCTATGGTTTCATGTTCTGTTGGGAATTCACAGGATCCCTTCATCAAGTATTGGTTGAATTTTATTTGTCTAAACTTTGTTTAGTGACATTTTCAATCATTCAGATATATTAAAAGTCATTTTCCTTCTGTTTTAATAGCTTTCCTATTTATTTATCTGCTTATGTTCATTTTAAACTAATTTTTCTTCCTGCTGAGATATTCAATGGGATTAGCATTTCTTTCCCCTTGTATTCCCCTATTATTCACCCTATGACTCCTTCTCCTTTGATGGCATGTCCCTTGGGGACAGACCTCAAAGCCATTTCAGCCTTCTCTCATGTTAGGGAATTCACTTTTAACTGGCTTCAATCCCTATCCCCAAGAGTCTTTGGGGGAAACAGGACTAGGTGCCTGTTCTCTTTCTTTTAAGCCTAGTACTGCCCCATAAGCAAGTATGTTGGTGCCCTCTATTTGTTACTTCTCTGGTTAAACATGATACTCTCCATCCCTTGCCCCACATAAAATGTGCTGCAGCCCCAGTCAGAATATATCTCTGTTTTCCTATACCTTGATTCCCTTCCTTCACAAGTATATTCAGCAGAATTGAGATTTGCTGCTTGTAGCCACAGAATGGTGAAATGAGGGCAGGGGTACATTGTGCCAGGAGAGACTGGAGCAGCACAATTGCTAAGTGGATTACAAAGCACAAGCTAATGGATCAGACTGTTTACTCTGCTAGCATGTTGAGACTAGTAGAAGAGAAATGAAGATAGGATGGTAACTAAGTGAGGGATTAACATTCTTTGCTATTAATTCATAAGGGTAAGACTGCTACTTCATTAAACTTCTCTGTAGCTTGGTTTGAACTGAAAGATGTATTTGCTTTTCCTCTAACATATAATTCCCATTTTGGTCAGTTTTTGTGACTTAGCAAGGCCAGGAGAGAATGTCTAGTCTTCCATTTTGTTGGACAAATGCCAAGAAAGTCCTTTTGTAGTTATTTTGAATGGAATTTCTTTTTCTTTCTTTTCCTGTTGGATTTTTAAAGTAACATGGAGTGGTTGATTATTTTTTTTAAAACCCTTAACTTCTGTGTATTGACTTATAGGTGGAAGATTGGCAAGGGTAGGCAATGGGGGTCAAGTGACTTGCCCAGGGTCACACAGCTGGGAAGTGTCTGAGGCGGGACTTGAACCTAGGACCTCCTGTCTCTAGACCTGGCTCTCAATCCACTGAGCTACCCAGCTGCCCCTGATGATTTTTTTTATGAATTTTTCTTATGTCCTTCTACTTTACTGAACTTAATAATTATTCAGTTTTCTGCAAAAAAAGATAAATTTGTTTTAGGTTTGCCTCTGCTAAATCCCTCTTGTTATTGATGTAACTAGCATTTTCAGAAGTATAACAAATACATTTTTTAAAATCTATATCAGATAATAATTAATTTATGGTAATAATGCTTTATCCCTGATCGTTAGAAAAGTCATGAGCAATTTTCTATCACAGATAACACGAGTGCTTAGATTTAGATAAGTACTACTTTCTATATTAAGAAAATGTCCATTTATTCTCATTTTTAATAATGAAATTTTGTATTGTATCAAAAATTTTTCCTGACTATATTGATATGATCATGAGATTTTTTTCAAACTTAATTGTATTACTTTTCCTGTTAACAAATACTTATTTTCTCTCCCTCTAATCTCTAGCTCTAATTAACCAATAAAAGGAATAGAAAACTAAAGCTTTCATGACAAACAGGCATGGTCAAACAAAATAAGTGTCCATATTAGCCATGTGAAAAAATGTATATTTCTTCCATTTTATTCACATACTATAATTTATTTAGCCTTTATCCAATAGGTGGGTACTTCCTTAGTTTTCAGTTCATTATTACTATAAAAAGTACTACTATACATATTTTTGTACATATGTGCCTCTTTCTGTTTTCTTTTATTTCTTTGCGGTATACTAATGGTGTTTCTAAGTAAAAAGGTAATACACTGCCTTTTTAGAGGCTTAAATTGATTTCAAGAATAGTTAGAACAACTTGTAGATGCATGAGTGTGCTTGTTTTGCCATAGCCCCTTCAATATTTGTTATTTCTAAATCTATTGATATAATCTTTTTTTTTTTGGAATTAAAATGATCTGTTATGTGCTAGGTAACACAGTGAATAGAGTGACAGGCCTGAATGAGGAAGGACCTGGGTTCAAATATTGCCTCAGATACGTCCTTGCTGTTTGACTTGATTGCCTAGCACTTGCCACTCTTCTGTCTTAGAAATGATGCTAAGGATTGATACAGAAGGTAAGGATTATAAAAATTAGAAATAAAATAATCCATTTGAGTTATATTTTTAAATCAACTTTGCCTTCCTGGTATAAAGTCAACTTGATTATATTATATAATCTTTTTAATATAGTGCTATAACCTTTCTGCTAATATTTATAGTCAATATTTTAGCATTAATATTCATTAGAGAAGTGGTCTGTTTTTTTCTCTGCTTTACCCCACCCTGGTTTAGATAGAAAGAATATATTTGTCTCATGGAAGAAATTTGGGAAATTGCTGCTTTTCCTATTTTTGCAAATAATTTATGTAACATTACAATTATTTATTCTTTAAGTGATAAATTTGCCTGTCACATTATTAACTCAACTATCCATCAGAGGGCGAGTTCGAGATAATGGGTTAGGGACCCATATAGGTAGCCTATAACAAACCACCCTGTTTGAGAAGATGTACTTGCAAGAAAGAATTAAAACATAAAAATCAGGCATATCTAAAGTACAATAAATAACAATTTGGAAAGAAAATCACTTTTGAAACCCTCATGCTTTCCACACTCTTAGAAATATCCCTTTTCTAAACCCTACCTAAACAACACAGAAATACATGTGATTTTTAGATAGTTCTATAAAAGTATTCTTAGTTTGTAGTCCAAAAAATAAGACTATCTCCCACTTATAAGGAAGTCAGATCCTCTGGACTTTCTGAGTTCAAGGTCATACCATGATGGTACTGGAAGACCAACGTAGAATTGGGGCATATGTATTGGCAAAGCCATGGCACGCATGCACAGCCTGAACTCAGGGGAGCTGCTCCATTCCCTCTCTTCCCAGCACCTTAGAATATTTTTTGCATTCCCCGCCCCTCTGTCCAGCCACCCATCTGGGGCTCACAGACAGATTGAATTTGCCCTCTGGGCACTGGAACTGGGAAAATATTCACCAACCCTGGTACCCATAGCAGGGAGGCATATAAGAAGAGCTGCATTTGGAAAGAAGTTCCATGGAACATCAATTCTAAATATTTATTAAGTAATACTTAAATGTGCAGGAAATAAAAGATAAAGCCAATTAGGTGGATATAACTTCAAGGAACATACCCCTAAAAGAGATCCTGGAAGTCTGGTTTCCAAGTATGCAGATAAGTTGGCCAATATGATGGCAAAAACCCCTTTCCCAGAAAGTCTGACCCAGTGGAAATATTATCAGAGTAAAGACCTGTGGGTAGACTATTCTTATGCTTGAGCAAACCAATGGAGGCTCTCTGTTATACCAGGAAATAACTAAAGAATATGGCCTACCAGTGTTCCATGTACAAATCTATGGCCACTAGGAAAAAGACTAGGAAAAAATAAGATTTAGGGAATGTCACCCAAAAATCTGGTATATGGATTATATAGGGGCATTCCTCCCCCCACCAATCAAATCCTATAAATAATATGTTTTGACCAGACACCTACTTGGAAATACTAGACACATATCCAATAGCCTAGGCTAACCAGAAAGCAATGTTGATACCCTGATAGTCGTAGTTCTCAATAGCACATGGACAGAATGACCTACAAATCACAGTAATATGAACATTGGACAAAGCAAATTATCAATGAGGAAGTTCCTTACTAATTGATTTTCAGGGAAAATTGATGCCACAATGCCCTTAATCCCACCTTCAAAGGCAGTAATAACTCCAAGAGCCTATTTTTAAGTATCAATATAGATGGCATTCCCCTGCATGTTGTCATGTATAGACATGATCACATTGTGATATTGACCATACTGCCAGGATAATCCATAAATTCCATCTTTAAAGCACTGAAACTCCAACTTTTGACTAATCCATCTATAGGAGTCTGATCCACTAGAACCATAACCCAATTTGGGAACCTTTCACTTCCCTAGTCAGTGAAATACTCTAGGATACATCCCCAATAACCACATTATGCCTCTATATTATGCCAGAGAAGCAGTACCACTCTTGGTAGCTCTCTCAGAAGAATAGTCAGCTTTGTAAGATTCTCAATGTAAAATCTTATTTTGTCAATGCATCTATCAATCATTTTGTTTTCTTTATCTTTCTTTCCCTCTTATGCCCAAATTTTTGTAATTCCCTCTTTGTAAAGTGCAATATTTTATATACCTCTTGTAAGAGAAGCTTTAGAGGTATAAGCTACATATGCGTAATGATTCGTTGGGGAGACCTGACACGTTAATCTTCCAGAAAACACAAATAAGGAGGTTTTAACATTCTGGTCTCCCAAAGAATCAAAGTGGGAATTGTGTAAAGGGAATGTTCCTCCCCCAGAAATCACATACTGGAGTTTTCTACCTGCATCCCTGCGCTGCATGCACTACGTCATGTGAGAGTGCTCCAAACATGGATCACGTGAGAAGTGGCCTCAGCACAATGATCCAGAAAGGATCAGGTTAGGATCTGGGGGTACAGGAGAAAAAATAAAAGAGGAGTTTCCAGGAAGTGGTCTTTCTGTATTCCCTTGGATGCTGCAGTGAAAAGATGGTGACTGAGATAGATAGCTATGTGAAGAAGTACCACATGACGAGATTAGAATAGGCTTAAATCTCTATCTTTATGTTCTCTATTTCAAGTAAATATTAATAAACTCTATGGAAATTAAGGACTGGAATTTTAATTTAGCTTTCAGAAAAATGAGAGGGTATCCATTAATTGGGGAATGGCTGAACAAATTGTGGTATCTGATAGCAATGGAATACTATTATGCTGAAAGGAATAATGAACTAGAGGATTTCTATGTGAATTGGAAAGACCTCCAGGAATTGATGCAGAGCAAAATTCACAGAACCAGGAGAACACTGTACACAGAAACTGAACCATTATGGCACAATCAAATGTAACAGACTTTTCTACTACTAGCAATACACTGATCCAGGATAACACCAAGGAACTTATGAGAAGGAATACTATCCACATCCAGAGAAAGAACTGTAGGAGCAGAAATGCAAAAGAAAAAATTATGATCAATCATGTGGTTCAATGGGGATACAAGTGGGGTTTTGGCATTAAAAGATCACTCTATTGCAAATATGAAGAATATGGAAATAGGTTTTGAATAATGATACATGTATAACCCAGTGGAATTGCTTGTCAGCTCTGGGAGAGGGAAGGGAAGAGAGGAGGGAAAGAATATGAATCATGTAACCATGGAAAAATATTATAAATAAATAAATTTTTTTAAAAAATTACCTCATGGGACTTCTCCAACCTAAGGCTCAGAACCTAGAGTACATAAACAATTGTCTTGCCCCCCAGAACACATTACTAATCAAGAGTGGAATCTAAAATGAAAGTAGATGTTTTCGTGGGTACATAACAATGAAAAGACAATCAAAGTAGACTTTTTGTAGGCTATTGCTTTGAATGCATTTAAACTGATGGCCAGTTTTAATAATGGTCAATTTTTCAGCACACATATGGTTACATTTTCAGGCATTCTGCTCAGTGTAATTCATCAGCATAATTATTAAATAATCAAGTGGTTATTAAAATAATCATTATAGCTTGTGATCTAATTTCTTATGAAAGAATAGTGTGGCAACCAGCTAAAGAAACATGGGATTGGTAGCACACTGAAAACTACACTCCAGTGCCTTTTCCACTTGGGTCCAAATAAAGCAAACCTCCTTATTAAAACACACACACACACACACACACACATATGTAATACAGAGACACTAGGTCCCTGATGACGAACCTATGACACACACATCAGCACTGACACACGTAGCCATTTTAGATGACACATCCAGAGAAGTATGGGGGCCACAAGCCAAGGATTAAACATTTGCTGTAGTGTAGTGTAGACACTCTGTGCTGGATGTCTGTAGGCCAAAACAACAGAACTCCACTAAATGCCACAGGGGACACATCTCTGGGGGCCCTGTGATCGCCACTGCCAGCAACCACATAACTATAGCAGCCATCATTCAATCTACTGTTCTGGGGTGTCGTGGATTTCTAATTGACCATCATTACTGAGATAAGTGAGAGGGAACCTGGGATTGGCGAGGGCCTGTGCTATGGGTGCCCTTTCCCGTCATTAGAAATAGCAGCAGCCATCTTAATTTACATAAGGAATGCCATCTTGCAACATAGTGCAGACTCCATTTCATCTCTATTACTGTTGTGCATCCTTATTAACCCCTATTGCTGCTTATTAACCCTGCCATTTCCTAAAAGACAGTTACATGTGCCATCTTGTGGTCAGTTATGCTAGTTAACCCCTAATTGCCTGCAGGGCTAATAGGCTATCTATAATTCTATCTTCTGTCACTGCCTCCCTGAAGGAGAACTCCCCCAAAAAACCTAGGTTAAGTAAAGGAAGTGGTAGTGGCAGTAGCCGACCCTTTCAAGAGACATGGACCGAGGTGTATGGCATTATAGAAAAAAATGGCAGATCATTTTGCGTTCTATGTACTGAAACGGTAGTAAACAGAACATGGAATATAAATAAACATTTTGAAACTAATCATTCCCAGCTCTTGAAAAAAAAATAAGGATGAAAGGAAGGAATACATTTCCAGGCAGCTACACCTTTATAAGAGCCAATCTAATTCCATCCTTAAATTTGTAAAAGGCTCTACAAATTTAACATCTGCAAGTTCCAGCATTACTCACTCCATAGCTCAGCATGGAAAAGCACTCAGTGAGGGAGAATTTATTAAAGAAACTCTCCTAAGATGTGAACCAGTTCTATTTCACAATATGCAGAATAAAGATGTAATTATTAAGAGAGTTACCATTCAGTGGAAATATCATAAAAGACCAAATAATGAGACTGAACACAAACATACAACATCAATTAAAGAGAGACATAAGTAATTGTAAATATTTTTTGATCTCTCTTGATGAAACTACTGATGTTACATCACATGCTCAGTTGGCCATTACTGGTCGATATTCTGATAGTCTCACAATGAGAGAAGAGTTGATAAAGCTAGTATCAGTGCCAACAAGTACATCAGGAAGAGAAATATGTAAGGTTGTTATACAAACATTCCATGACCTAAGCATTGATATCTCTAAAGTTGTATCAGTGACGACAGATGGGGCACCAAGCACGGTGGGAAAAAAAAGTCAGATTTTTCAAATTGTTTACAGAAGCTATTGGACATCTGATTGTGCTTTTTTCATTGTATTATCCATCAGGAGGCTTTATGTGCCAAGGCAGGATTCATTGACTTAAATAACTTAATGTCAGTTGTTACAGAAATAGTTAATTTAATAGCCACTCTCCCCCTTCACAAGTGAGAATTTTCTGCACCTTCACAGAAGGTTGATTCCACCTACAGTGGACTGCCGATGTACAATAATGTAAGGAGGCTGAGCAAAGGCAAAGTTTTTGAGCACTTTGTGGAGTGCTTTGAAGAAATTAAGGTATTTCTTGAGAATAAGAATCTGGGAAACTTTCCTCAGCTCAATGATGATAAGTGGGTCAACACCCTGATGTTTTTTACAGATCTCTCTGTTCATATTAATGAACTGAATTTAAAGTTACAAGGTTTTGGTAAAAGCATTGGCATTATATTTGAATACATAAAAGCTTTAGAAAGTAAACTTAACATTTTCAAGTGAGATGTAGAAACTAAAACTTATAAGTATTTTCCTTGAGTAACAAAGTATTTTGAGAAAACCAGTGCATCTGTACAAAATGCAATGGAACTCTTGCATATAAAGTACCAGCATGTTTTAGACTCATTACTTGGCCAGTTCAGTGATAGATTTAATCAATTTAGAAGCCTAGAACAGACCATGAAAATAATTAAGTATCCTGATGTACTAGTCTACAGTAGTTTGGAATTAAATGGTTTCCAATAGATACAAATTGATGATTTGGAGATGCAATTGGCAGAATTTCAAGATAGCATCTGGGATCAGGTGTTTGTTGACTCGAGGTCAAAGCTTGAGAATCTGGAAAGGTGCCACTTGGAGAATCAAGAGGAATGCCACTACCAACAGGAAATTTGGAGTACCTGGAACTGATTACCAGACACTTTTAGTAACCGGAAAAATATAGCAATGGCTTTACTCACAATTTTTCCCTCTACATACTTTTGTGAGACCTTATTCTTAGCATTAAATAATATCAAAGCCAACAAAAGAAACAGATTGACAGATGAAGTTAGTAGCATTTGCTTGGGCTTGAAGTGTACAAAATACCAACCTTCAATTGATGATTTAGTGACTAAATGAATTTTCATTAGCCAATGAAATTCAGCAACAAAAAAGTCACTAACAGGCAGGTTAGTTAAAAATTCCCCCTCCCCCTCACTTATCTTAGTTCCTGGCTCTCCACACAAGTTGAATAATATCAGGACCAACAAAAGAAACCAACTAACAGATGAACAAAGAAGTCACTAAGCAGGTAAGTTAAATAATTAGTTTTTGGTTTATTAAGTACAGTTATATATTACAATTATACATTTTTGTTATTTAAACTATAAATATCACAAAATTATGGTGTTTTTTTCTTGAAGTGACACACCTCCCAAATTATGCTTGGTTTTTTGATGAATTTTGACACACCAAGCTCAAAAGGTTGCCCATCACTGCCCTAGGTGGTTCAGTGGATTGCCAGGTCTAAGACAGGAAGACCCAGGTTCAAATCTGACCTCAGACACTTCCTATCTATGTGACCCAGGGCAAGTCACTAACCTCAGCTTCCTCACCTCCCCCCATCCACCCACTCCCTCAGCCCATCACCAACATTTACTACTCTTCTGCCTTGGAAAGAATACACAGTATTGATTCTAAGATGGAAGGTAAAGGTCTAAAAAAAAGAAAAGAAAAGAAAAGAAAAGAGGAATTGGGAGAAGCTTCCTGCAGAAAATAGTATTTTAATTGAGACTTAAAGGGAGCCAGGGAGATTAGTAGTTTAAGTGGAGGAGGGAGAGCATTCCAGGCATAAGAGGACAGTCAGAAAGACTCCCCTAAGCTGGAGGCCAGTGTCACTGAATCAATGAGTCAGGAAGTAAGTCAATGTCAGGAAGGAAGTTGTTAAAAGACTAGAAAGATAGGAAGGGCTAGGTTATGAAGGTTTTGAATGCCAAACAGGTAGGGAAACCCTGTGCTATGTAAAGAAAAGTAGGAAATTCAGAAACTAGCAGTAGCAGCAATGTGGTTTAGAGCCCAAGTCACATCTTGGATCTTACTTCTAATATCCAGCCCTGCCTACAGAAGAATAACCAAGACAGGGATCTCAGTCCAAAAGGAAGCCTATAGTTCTGGCACTGTGAACCAACAGAGCTTTCCTGCTGAATGTTAAGGGTAGAGTCATAGTGGCAGTTTACTTTTGCTCAAACCCAAACTCAGGTCAGAAACTTACAGATCTCAGACTTCTGGTGGGTAGAGGTGGTGGTGGTGGTGGTGGTGGTAGTAATCAGACTGTTCTGTTTCAGACCAAACACCAAAAACCTGCAGTTCCCCAGCCTGTCCCTGAGATCCTGGAATAGCACAGCACTTGATACTTCCAGAAAGCAGCAACAAGAGCAGTTCAGATTTTCCCTCCAGAAGTTTGACACTCTCTCTCAATCTTAACATCAAATCCCTATTCAGGAACTAAACTGGAAGAATGGACAAACAAAAAAATAACCTCACTATAATGAGCTATTTATGGTGGCAAAGATGCTCAAAATGTAAATGCAGGAGAAGAGAATGACTCCAAAACATGTACAAGCAGTGTCTCCGAGAAAAACTCAACATCAGCATAAACTCAAAACTAAAAATCTTCAATAACTAGAATTTAGTGCAGAGTAGTTTCCTGTACCAGAGAGAAATAGATAAAAGATAGCAACTCCCTGGAGTTATTTCACCCCCAAACGAATACACAGAATTTGCTTTGCCTTCCTCCATTGGGGTTCTGTGAAAAGACTTGGAGGCTCAGGCTGAATCTCAGCTCCCTGTGTGACCTTGGGCAAATACCTTAAACTCTCTGAGATTCAGGTTTCCTTACCTATAAAATGGGGATAATGATAATTTTCCCACATACCTCACAGGGGAGACTCATGTGAGATAATGTTGATTCAAGCATTTCATAAACCATTAAGTCCTACACAGCCCAACAGTAGTATTATTATTAGCCTTGTCTAATTATTATTATTATCCAAGCAGCAATGTCTCCTTAGTTATTTCCAAACCCATGTGTGGAGTGAATCAAACTTTCTTTCTCTATCAATCAGCAACTTTTTTTTTAAACCCTTACCTTCCATCTTGAAGTCAATACTGTGTATTGGCTCCAAGGCAGAAGAGTGGTAAGGGTAGGCAATGGGGGTCAAGTGACTTGCCCAGGGTCACACAGCTGGGAAGTGTCTGAGGCCAGATTTGAACCTAGGACCTCCCGTCTCTAGGCCTGGCTCTTAATCCACTGAGCTACCTAGCTGCCCCCAAATCAGCAACTTTTAAATTAATCAATCAAAAATGTAAGCATCCCTACTTAACACTAAGTAAGAGAATTCACAAGTCACTTACTAGAATAAGCTTGGGCCTCCAAAGGCTACTGCCACCCCCTCTTGGGCAGTGCTAGGCAAATTGAAAGACTGTGATTGGTTCCCATGAAGTGGGGAAGGAACAGGAAGTGACTATAAAAGGACTATAAAAAGTCCTGAACTTCCTGTCCAAGGGATTTTCACCCTTTGATCTTCTCCTTTGGACTTCACCTTTGGACTTCTCCTTTGAATTTCCTTTCCTGGAGGAGGCTGCATTGGTGGAACCCTTGCTGAAGACACCACTGGGTCCTCTGGCTGAAGATAATCGAGCACGGGAGCAGCACTTAGGATGGAAGGCTAGATAATTCTCTACCTTCTTCTTACATTTTTTCACTTTCAATCTTTCCATCTCTTTGTAAATAAAGCTGCTAAAAGTCATTTTGACTTAAGCTATAATATTTTTAAATTGGAGACCACAATATTACTTTAGAACTTTCATGTTTAACATAAAACTTAAAATTTTAAATTCTTACACATGCAATCTGCTATCCAACCTTAATCCCACTTCTGACAGAACTTGGACACTGTCCCTGGGATCTTGGACTTCAATTGGTGAATCTTCACCTTATCTGGTCACGATGCCTGTCCAACTAGAATTTTCTTCCCCTATTAGAGTGTAAGCTCCTTGAGGTTAGGGCTGTAACTAAGGTGGGATGATCAAGGCTTTTCCTAAGTGTCCTGAAAGCACTGGGAGCTTCTCCCAACCTGGCCTTGCCCACAGAGGCAATAGCCTTGCTAGCCCACCCTGCCCTATCTCCTTGTACTCAGTGACCAGTCCTTCAACAGTGTAGAAATCTTGGGTATTTCATTGTACAATTCTCCCCTTTCCCTATAGAAGAAGAAGTATCCTTCCCACTTTTTCCCAGATGCAAAATTCCCATTACAACTCTATAGCTAGGTGGTACAGTGAACAGAGTACCCAGCTTGGAGTTAGAAAAACCTGAGTTCAAATCTGTCCTCAGATGCTTCTTAGCTGTGTGACGCTGGGCAAGTCATTTAGCCCTAGTTGCTTAGTGCTCTTCAGCCTTGATGCTAGTGTTGATTCTAAGACAGAAGGTAAAAGTTTGGTGTTTTTTTTCTAATCTAGTCTCTAACACCTTCTATCTGTGTGACCTTGGGCAAATCACTTTACTTCTCTCTAGCTCAGTTCCTTCAATGGCAAAAAGTGGATAAATAAAAACACATGTCTCTCAAAGTTGTTATGAGGCTTAAATGAGACAATAGCTATAAAGTGCTTGGCACTAAATAAATGCTAGCTATTATTATTGTTGTTGTTGTTGTTGTTATTATTATTATTGTAGTAGTAGTAGTAATAGTAGTAGTAGTAGTAGTGATGGTAGTAGTAGTAGTGGTGGTTGTGGTGGTAGTAGTAGTAGTAGAAAACCAGAATTCTCTCTTTTCTCTGCAACAAAGATTAGTTGTCATTGGTCCCTGCCTCCCTTGATGCAGCTTCCTGGGCATAAGTCCTGCTCACATGAAGTCAGAGTCCCCTGGAGTTGATGGATACATGAAGACCATGAGAAATACCAAACTATCAATATCAATATCAATACCCCTATCAACTTTGAGAATTTATTTTTATATACTGTATTAAATCTTATATAGGGACCCTAGAGTAGAAAAGTCCTAATTCCTGTATATTAGAGAGAATTACTATGCATTCCTATGTTCTGGGATCTGCTTTTTTGCATTTTCTTTGTCCTTATAAATCCCAAAGAATGCCTTCCCTTTTAACAGAATTTGGTTAATAAATGAAAGGAACAAGAATTCTCTTCCTGTGGCATCAAGATAGGGAGGTGTGGATATTTTGATGGACCACCTCTTAATTAGCTATTCACCAATTAGAAATTTATTGGGGTATTAAAGGGAGAGGCTGAATAATGAGGTACTAAGACTCTATTAAGCTTCCGGACGAGGTTTGGTGTCTGGTCATTGGAGAGGGCCCTAGACCTATATGTTACTTTATCGGTCATGACGCAACCAATAAATAGGTATTTATTCAATAAACTGACATTTCTTACCAAAAAATCAGTCTCTTAAGATAATTTTAATCATAACAAAGCCAAAAAGGTTTCCATGTAAAAATGAGGGATATATATATAAAGATCTATAAATTCTAAATGCTACTGTTTCCTTATTATTTATTATTATAAATTATATATATTTTTATTATTTTTCCTTGATGTTTTATGAGAAAGTCAAGCTTCTTTTTTGGTTAGCAGTTCAGTGACCTACAAGTGCCTAATTTTGTCCCCAAATCCAAAATAAACTAAGAGAGTGCTAGCTTTTGGCTCTCCCTGAAGATCCTAGATTACTTTAGGTAAAATTCCAGTGTTCTCTTGCCTCACACTTCTGCAGGATGAGGTCAGTCTTTCCCATGTCTCTATCCCACCTTTAACGCCTTTAACAGAAGGAGAAGCAAGGAGGCACACTTAGAATCAAGACCCCCTCTTCCTTTGACTCCAACTAGGTAAGTTGTTTTATCCACCATGTTTAGTCAAATGTCACCCTCCTCCATAGCAGTCATACTCTCAAGTAATCATCTGACATCCCTCCCCAACTACACAAGCAATATTTGAGATGACTTTCCCTTTCCCACCCCACTCAGCTATGCAGTAATGACTAAGGCTTAAGGCTTCCGAGTGTGAAGAGGTGGGGTTCATTGCTCCCTCCCCACAGGGAGCCATTGGGACTTCCAGATCCAACTTGGGAAGCAGGCTGCTGTAACCTGAGCAGTAGCTGACCCTGTCTTTGTTGGATGGGTGCATTAATAGAAGCCTTTCTCACTGTCCCTGACACGACTTAGCAGCTGTGCCGACATCCCCCTCTCCTAAATGCTCCAGTCCTCTGGCTGGTCTACTTTGACTCCTTGGGACTGACATTTGAAAGTGCTTAGGCTCACACCACTCCTAGACCCCACACCTCTGCTTGACACAGTCACCATCCAGCACCAACCACTGCCTCAGCCCACTATCGACCAGCTTTAAGCCATTTGGACAAGAGGGAAGCAGCTCCTCTGAGTTCAGCCTGCTGAACCCCAGTGTCAGTCACCATGTCTGAGGCCAAGGCCCTGAAAGTCCGGTTGACTTTCTGCATCATCCTGGTAGGCGTTTGCTTGTTGATGGCTGCAGTGGTAACAGATCACTGGGCAGTTCTGAGCCCCAGGGTGGAAAAGTATAATACCACCTGTGAGGCAGCCCACTTTGGTCTCTGGAGGCTTTGCACCAAAAGGATCTACATGGGCAACACCAATGACAAGAGCTGTGGACCTATCAGCCTACCAGGGGGTAATGTGCCTGTTTCCTTGTTTTCTTTCCCACTTCAACCCCTTCCCTCCAAAAAGTTGCATGTGGAAAAGAGTGGGTGATGCACAAGCAGTGTCTGGGTTTCCCACCTCTCTAGAAAACTGCTTGCTATTCCAGCCCTTACAATTCAGAGTGCAACTGCTTGTGATGATAGTATTGGCTTCAATGCCTAGGGAAAGTATATATAGTACCCTTGTCTCTAGTTATTTTTGTCCTTCAAAGGCAGAAGTTATTAGCCCAGAAGAAAGGATAGGTGGGCAAGACAAGAAACTAGAAAGCAGAAGGGAAAAGTAAAGAGCATAGATTTTCAGTCCTTCTCTGTGACTTTCCATCTGAAATTGCTTGACCAGATCTTCAATCAGAGAGTTATTAACTTTTGTTGTTGTTATGGATCCCCTTTGGCAGTCAGGTGAAGCCTATGGACCTCTTTTGAGAATAGTGTTTTTAAATTCATACAGTAAAATATGTAGAGTATCCCCCAAATTACCATTACATTAAAAGACAACTAAGAATTTTTTAAAAAAGAGTTCACAAGAGGACAGGTGGGTGGCTCAGTGGATTGAGAGCCAGGCCCAGAGATGAGAAGACCTGGGTTTAAATCTGGCCTCAGACACTTCCTAGCTGTGCAACCATGGGCAAGTCACCTAACACCCATGACCTAATCCTTATGGCTCTTCTGTCTTGGAACTGACACATAGTATTGATTCTAAGACTTCTGTAAGTAAGGGTAAGGGATTAAAAAAAGAAGTTCATGGAATACAAGTTAAGAATCCCTGCCTTAGAATCACAGAACAATAAAATGCAAAGGCTAGAAGAAATTCCAGGTTCAGTGGTCTCAGGCTCAAAAAATAATTTATTTGTTTGCATTAGAGCACTCAGCTATGTGTCCTACTATCTAAATCATAAGTTAAGGAAGTGAGCATTCATTAAGAGCCTATATGTGCCAGTCACAGTGTTAAATAGTTTATGAATATCTCATTTTATCCTCCTAACAATCCTGGTGGTAGGTGCTATCATTAGCTCCACTTTACAATTTAAGAAACTGAGGCAGAAGGTAAGTGACCAGAGAACTACATGACATGACTCCAGAGGTATGGGAAACAGCTGGAAAGATGATTGGATTTGAAATCAATAGACCTATATTCAAACATCAGTTCTATTTACCTAGCACCCCAGTCTTCTTGGGCACCTCACTAACCCTGCCTGGCCTCAGTTTCTTTCACTGCAAACTGAGGAATTGTGCTACCTGACCTCTAAAGGTCCCTTCCACCTCTAAGAGTCAAAAATTTCATATTCCCGCAGTTTCTCCCCAAAATAGGAATGTGACCTAGGTTCACCTTTATCCCTAAGACATCTGGTTTTATAAACAAATCACTGGTTTTCAGTGTTTGGAAATCAGTCCTAGAAATAGAACCCAAGCCCTTTGAGCTATATAAGATGTCAATATGTTAAGGAGTTCTTAAAGTACCACATTTGGAAGAAAAGAGTCAAAACCTTATCCTCCCATCTCTGCCCTCAACCCCTCAAAAGACCCCCACCTTTTCTGATTTCTACCAAATGCATTTAAGTCTCAGGAATTTCTCAGGAAAGCAGACTCTTGAGACAGATAGCTAAGTGGCACGAGAAGGAATCTTGATGGACACTGGCATGTGGATGTTTGGGCGTTACCTAGCAGAGATGCCCAGGCCTCCTTGCCTACTTGTTCTAAATGTGGCCCCATAAACATATTGCTCACTTTACCAACTCCCTTGGGTTGAGGATGAACAGGGCAGGGTAGCTTCTTTGGAGTCTAAGTATAGGCAGAAAAGTTCTGGTCTTACCCACCTTACCCTGTGGCACCTGCCTTTTAAAGTCCATTGATTTTTACAAATGAGGGAACAGTCCACACACAGAAGAAACAAGAACACTTAAGACAGCTGAGCCACAGGACAGTGGAACATGACCTGTCCCAGGGGTCTTGCCTTGAATATAGTCCAGGTAACTGGGCTATATTCCTGGAATCTCTCATCTCATCCTGGTCACTGCTTAGCATTGCTTAGACCAGTGACACTGAGCACCTGCTTGGTTGTTGGCTTTTTTCTTTGTCCTCCAGCTTGACTATCAGCCCCTGGCAAAGCCAGTACTCATTAATACTTCAACATGGCTCTGACTGGTTCCGTGGGTTCTCTTTTCTTTTGGAAAAATGCTCTGTTTCGTTTTTCTTCTAATTTCAAGTGGAAGAAGCTCCAAATAACTTTGAAATCCAGAACTAAACTAAATTGAACAAAACTAAATGAAACCAACTAAAACTGAAACATAACTAAGCACTCCTAATAGGAAAAGATATCAGGATGGGAAATCAAGGATGTCCTATCTAGGTGGCAGAATGGGAAAGAGAAGGAGGAAGGGTAAAATAAACTTCTCAAAATTTCTTCCAACTATAAAATTCTTAAGCCTGAAAAGCTGGAAATTTTCTCAGCTGGTTTTTTAAGGTCTCAAAAAAGTATAAATATTCTATAAATTATAATAACAACACAGATGAGATCAATTCAAATTCCCCCTGATTCTCCATTCTCAAAAACACATATTCTCTCACCACCATTCCCCATTGCTTGATGAAGATGTTGTTTTTGCTCCCCATGTGCTTCTTCCTTGTTGCAAAGTTCAGTGGACTCAGAGAAAAGAAGCAACTTATCCAATGCCCCATTTCCCTTGGACATCAACTTCACCTCACCCATATGGAAATGCTGGTATTCCATGTCTTCTTTCCCCAATTAGAACATGTCAAGAGCAGGAATTATCTTGTTTTTTTCTCTGTAGCTCCAGTTCTTGGCACATAGTAAGCATTTAATTTATTAATAATTTTTTATCTATTCATTCACTCCATACTCTCTCCTTTTACAGTCATCAACAGTAATTAGTTGGAGGGACTACCTTGGAACCCAATTTTATTAAAAACAAAAGAGACAGGAGGTCCTGGTTTCAAATTTGGCCTTAGACACTTCCTAAGTGTGTGACCCTGGGCAAGTCATGTAATCCCTATTACCTAGCTCTTATTGCTAGTCTCCCTTGGAACTAATACACAGTATTGGCTCTAAGACAGAAGGTAAGATTTTTAAAAAAAAGTAAAAACAAGAGTTCAAGGGTTGACCCAAGTCTAGTTCTAGAGGAGGCAGTGGCTGGTCTAGATAGGTTCTTGAATAGGGTTGTATGTGCCTAGGAACATGTACTACTATCCTGATTTGTTGAAAGAAGGGGGAAGCACTTTGACTAAATTTAACTCTACAAATTCTTTATTAAGCACCTACTGTGTGTAAGGCACTGTGCTAAGTGTTGGGGCCACTCAGATTGTTTTTAAATGGCACAATCTTTGCTTTCAAGGAGTTTAGATTTTAGATATTGCATGTGTACAGATAAATAGTATGTGATGATCAACCCTCTGGTATGGAGGCTCTCTGCAATCATCTAGGCTAGTCTCTTTGGACAACCAATGTGTTATCCATCACCAGGCCAGTGCTCCATAGCCCTTATAAGTTTTGTAAGAAATAAAATGGATATAAAACAATAGATTTAAAAATATTAGGGTTTTAAAGGATTTGTTGGTAGTCATTAGAGAATTGAAGCCACATCCCATATTAAGAGTTAGTTTGAAAGGATCCACCATTACTTCCTCCTTCCATCCTGGCTCTGCTCAAAATCACCAAAAAGGAAGTACCAATACAGTCTCTTACTATTCATCCTTCTCTTTACATTATTATGCAAGACAGGAAGCCCATTGGCTCATGGGAAATGTAGTTTCAAGGAACCCTAAATGTCCACAGGAAGTTTAGATCAGCGACCTCAAAATTAGTTCAAGGACTACCAAATTTCCAATATCACAGTTCCACATCAGCTCTGTGCCATGAAGAGGCATCAGACACTGATGTCTATGGAGCTAGAATGTGAGCTAACACTTCCCCCCTTCCTGAAGCTGCATTCCCAATCAACTTTACATAATTTGTGGTGCATTAATTTTTTTAATAAAATGAGATTTCTGCTAGCCAGCATCCTGTCAACCAGAATTCTATAAACTAGTATTTATTTGCATTTTCAATTCAATGATAATCTAATCCAAGGTGCTCCCAGATCCTCTACTGTCATTCTAAATTCTTAATCATCAAGCATTTATTAAATACTTAATAGGTGCCAGATGTTCAGTCATTTCAGTCATATTCAACTCTTTAGGGTTTTTAGGGTTTTCTTGCCAGTGATATTAGTATGGTTTGCTATTTCCTTCTCTAGCTCATTTTACAGAAGAACTAAGGCAAACAAGGTTAGGTGACTTATCCAGGGTCACATAGCTAGTAAGTGTCTGAGGCCAGAGTTGAATTCAGGAAGGTGAGTATTCCTGACTCTAGGCCCAGCATTCTATTGTCAGTGCAACCTAAACTGCCCTTTGATCCTGGGTCAGTCACATAATCTCCATTTGCCTCAGTTCCCTCTCCTGTAAAATGTGGATAAAAATAGCACCTATTTCACAGGGTTGTGATGATGATAAAATAATATTTGTATAGTCCTAAGTACAGTACTTGGCACATAGTACTAAGATCACAGTGCTTGGAGCCTATGACTAAGAGTCAGGAGACCCAGGTTTAAATTTCCCTCTCCACCAAGAAGAAACAGAAGAAGCAGGAGGAAAACTAGGAGAAAGTGGAATCATAAAAACCTAGAGAGGAGAATATATTCAGGAGAACAAGATGATCAAATGTCAAAGGCTGCAGTGAGATCATAAAGAGTGGATGTAGAGAAAATGACAGTTTGACAATTAAAAAATCACAGGTGACTTTAAAAAGAACAGTTTTGGTTTCCTGAAGAGGTAGGAAACTAGTTTCAAGTGAGATTAATATAAAGAGGAGAGGAAATGAAGGCACGTGACTATAGATGGGGGAAATGATTGCAGATGGAGGAAATGATTGTAGATGGACTTCTCAAGGAATTTAGCCAAGAAAAGGAGAAAAGCTATAGGATAATAGCTAGCAGAGATGGTAACTATTGAGAGTTGTTTTTTTAAGGATGGGGACGACATGACCATATTTTTAGGCAGCAAGGAAGCAGCCTCAGTATCTGTCTGCTCCCTTAAATATTGTTATTCCAGAAGATATGATTTTCAGGTTCAAGAGACTGGACATTAGAGAGTGAAAATGATAGAAGGGGACAATCTGCTCAAGAATACAGGAAGATGTTATCAAGGAAGTATATAGAATGGCTTGCCTTAACTAGATGAAGGACCATCTCTTCATGGGAGACAGGTATAAAGAGGGAGAGGGGATATAGTGTGAGAAGATATCTGAATGATTTGAGATGAGGAAGGATGAAGAGAAGAAAAGAAAATGGAGCTCTCATCAAATAACCTTAATTTTTCAATTAAAGTTTTAAATTGTAGCCTTCAACTAAGAGTGTTGGAAAGGGTGTTGTGGAAGTCTTGAAGAGAGATGAAAGATTTGGAGTAGTTACTGTAATCAGGGGGAAAGCAAATCAATTAGAGATGTATTAAAGGATTGCCTTGTTGTAGCAAGGCCTCAGTTAAGATTTTGTAACATAAATACATAATAGACACAGTTGCCACAATTTTCTTATTTTCTTTTGTTCCATGTGGCAAGAGATGCTGGAAGTAATCTAAGATTGGAGCAAGGCATTTTCAGATAGAACAAAAGTTAAGCTAAAGATAATGTTAGGAAAGGAAGGGTCCTTTCACTTCAAAATAACTCTTTTAACCTCAAAATAACTCTCTGGGGACCCAATCTGTAAAAGTTAGGGGAAGCTTGAGCCTTTTCAGCGTTGCTCATCCACCTTTGGTATTCAAGTGTCCCTCAACTTTCACTTGTAGCTCCAAGAAACATGCACAGCACAGAATGGCCACATCCTAGTAAAACCATCTTGGCAGATTGGTAAATGATATTGAGAGTAACTGACAGGGCTCAAACCCACCAGTGACTTAGGGGAATGTTGACCCTAAGCATGTGAAGACTTCGCTTAGTAGAATGAGAAGATAAGAATAGTTTGTTCCAATGATCATGAAGCAGCTGAGGCAAGCACTGTGGAGTGCTTAGAGCTTGCTCAGACATTGAAAATGTCAAGGCCTTACACTGCATCCTGGGCTATCATTGGTCATTCTGACCTTTTTCTTGCCACTAGAGTTGGATGACTTTGGAAGAGAGAATAAGGCTGATGACTGTGCAACTTTGACTCTCTTAAGTCAAATTCGTGGTCAAGTCCTTACCTTATGATATGATTGGTATTCTTCAAAACAAAGGACACATAATAATAACAATAAAAGCATACAAAAGATGGTGCTGTACTGGCATCATTCAGGATATATTTGGATCTCCTACATTTTCAGGGACTCAGTGGAGAGATTCTCAATTGAGGACCCTTCTTCTTTGTTATGCTAGAATTTTGGGAACCGTTAGAGAAAAGCTAATATTTTTTCCTTTCATGTTAGACTATAATTGGAGAGTCAATTTTCCAGTATGTTTCCTTTATAGGTCAGACCAATTTCTTTTTTGCACGGTTGAATGCTTACATAGGAATATCTCTTATATTGCAATATCTGTTATGAGTATGGAAGCTGATATGGATATATGCATACATAATGAGGGTTGTTTCTCCACAAGTAGCATGGAGGTATCAATCTGGCTTGAAAGGAGTCAAAATAGACATCTCTAGCCTCTTCCCCCCTCATCCTTCTCCAACAGAGATTTTTAACTCCTTCCAGGAGGGGAAACAAGAATTTGACATAGAAGCTTGA
Organism: Gracilinanus agilis; assembly: GCF_016433145.1. Lineage (NCBI taxonomy): Eukaryota > Metazoa > Chordata > Mammalia > Didelphimorphia > Didelphidae > Gracilinanus > Gracilinanus agilis. Next base: position 223,106,218 of record NC_058133.1, read on the forward strand.
CCACTTTTCCCTCCTCAAAGAGGAGTATATCATCAGCCTATAATTATGTCTATCTGCTCCCTTAAATATCCTTAATCTTGGGAACGTGGTTTTCAGGTTCAAACTAACTTCTGATTGTTATTCATTATTGGGGGAAGCAAGACCCCAAGGTTTATATCCAAAGCTTGACTGTCTTTCCACCAAATACTAGTTCCACAATTAACATAGAGAAAATAGCAAAGCAATTCATTTAAAAAAAAAGGGGGGGGGTCAAAAACATACATAGGAAAATATATACCACACAAAGCAGAATGAGAGGGTTTTCCATTGAGAACAAAATAACTCCAGTCAAGCAAGAGAGAGAGGGAGAAAACTGGATCCCAACCAAACAGAAATTCCCCAAAGTCTCTAGTGTAGGCTTCTTCCCAGAGTTCTTTCCTTGAACAACCTGAAGTGAAATCAGCATCAACTATTGTCTTTCTTGAGGCTGGAAAAAAAAAGCACCTGATGTGACTCAAAAGTTCAAAAGAGAGATTTCTCTTCTCTTAAACTCTGCCCTTCATGCTGTCTCAGGGCATTGATTTCTACCAATAAGGAGAAAGTACCCTACCAATGGGCTTTATGATTGGGGTTTTGAGGAGTGGAGGGAGAGAGAGAGAGAGAGAGAGAGAGAGAGAGAGAGAGAGAGAGAGAGAGAGAGAGAGAGAGAGAGATTTCTTTAATGAGGTTCTCATATGATTCCCTTCAGGGCAGTGTCTATCAAAATAGAGCTAAAGATAGAGGCTATGGTAGCAGGACATTGTAGACTATGGCATCCAATGTTTATCCATTGAATTCCCAAGAGGACTTGGCATCTCCCATTCCTAAAGAAGAAAGAATAGGTAATGCTATTGAAAATTTCAAGGAATCAAACAGGGGGGAAGTAAGCACACACCACTGCTGTTGCTGCTACTGTTTCCTTCACTGAATACAAGGGGAAAGAAGGCAAGACTTTAAGAAAAAGACTGTAGTCAAAGTATATAGAGGTCACATGGAAGAAATATTAGTCACTATTTTTGGTGACTGTGTACTCTCCTGACATTTGGCTTTTGTGGTCTTCCAGGAGAGTGATGAGTTTATTTCCCCAATATTCATTTGCTTTAAGAGATTCTTTAACTTTTTGTTTTGAAAGAAACCAATTTCTCTGAGATATTCATTAAATGTATGTATCCCCATGATTAAATGTACAGGGGTAGAGTAATGGATATTAAAGCATATAGGAGAGGTAAATAAGGGATTTTTATACTGCTGTATGTATATAGACACATACACATGTATGCATATATGCATAAACAGATATAGATAATATATGAAGGACAGAGATAGATTCTCTCTTTAACTACTGGGACTTTTCCCAGTTAGAGGCTCCTAGAGATAACCTAGAGAGATTTTAATGATTCATATTCTATAACATAAAGCTGCAAAGGAGAAAAACTCCTGGACAGAAAATGAGCCTAGTAGCTAGGTGGCAGTTGAGTGTGATCTTCTAACACCTCAAGCAACATTTTTCCTTTTCCATCAATACACGGTTCATCCCACCCCACTTCCAAAAAAAAGAGAAAGGCTTAGCTCTGAGGGAGGACCTGGGAACACACGGTACCACTCACAAAGGAAGGCCAGCCAGGAGGGAAACACCTTTCTTCTATCCTGCACATGGCTAAAAGTCTACCACTCCCACTGTTAAATAGCATATAGATAAAAGACGATTGGCAGGAAGGCTAAATAAATACACTGAGGGGAGCCTTCACTTTATGCACCAATCAGAGCAGCTCGACTCCAAGCGGATTCACCTCCACTTTGGTAGGGGATGCAGAAGTATGTGGTCTCTGTTGGTCCACTTGAAGACCATCAGTCCTGGTGGGAAGAAGGGGCATAATAGCAAGAAAGAGGGCAAGATGCCCAGCACAGTGGGAAGCCCAGTATCCTTTAATGGTTGAGACCATCATTAATTACACTGCTCTGAGTCTCCAGCTTTTCAATCTAGTACAGACAGGTGATAAGGACAACTCGTTGGCTCAGTGGATAGAGTGCCAGGCTTGGACTCAGAAAGACCTAAGTTCAAATCTGGCCTCAGATACTTCCTGGTTGTGTGATCCTGGGCAAATCACTTAACCCTCTTTGCCTCAGTTTCCTCACCTGTGAAATTAGGTAGAAAAGAAAATTCAGTATCTTTGCCAAGAAAACCCTAAATGGGGTCACAAGAAGTTGGACAAAGTTAAAATGATTGAAAAAACTCAACCACATCTAGGTGGCAGAATGAATAGAGCATTGGATTTAGAGTCAAGAAACCCTAAGTCCAAATCGGACCTCAGACATACTGGCTATATAATCATGGCCAAGTCACTTGCCTCAGTTTCCTCAACTGTAAAATAGGATAACAATAGCATCTATCATGCACCGTTATTGTAAGAATCAAATGAGTATTCATGAATGCCTGACACCTAGTGGGTACTGTACAAATGTTTATTCCCTTCCTCTAGTGCAGGAGTCTGCAACCTTTTTGGCCTTGAGAGCCATAAATGCCACATTTTTTAAAATGTAATTTTGTGAGAGCCGTACAATATGTTTAACACTGAATACAAGTAAATATGTGCATTTTATGTAAGAACAACACTTTTAAAGTACAATAAGTCTCTGAACTATTTTTAATAACGGTATTATGTGCTAACCAATGATGAATAAGTACATTAATATGACTTCTGGTGCTGCATGGTTTTGCTGATTATTAATCAAAATTATTTTGATTATTAATCAAAAAACAAGACTTAATGGGGCACTATAGTACTGATATAACTGTACACATACATATAAAACTCCCTAACACTAAGAAAATTGCTGAAATAAAGAGAGAAAATTTCAGGGAAGAATACTTTTTCCTCTCCCTCTCTCAAGTTAAGCAACAGGAGAAGAAAAAGCTGCTGGCCTGCTGGTTAAGCCATTTGGCCACATAAATTAAGTAGGAGATCAGGAGATTACAGAAAATAACATGACTTGTGTGTAGGTATTAGTAAATAGTGGGGGAGGAGGGTACCTTTTCATGGAAAACTGGCCAGGACACATCACACACATTTCCTGGTACAGGTGTTTATCAGTGCTGCCTACTCAATCATTCTGTATCAAATGAAACAACTACTGGGGAGAAATGCTTCTCACTAATGAAGCATATGTAAAGATGTAATCTGACTATAGTTCCCCTTTAAGAGCAGGTAGAAAAGTTAAAAACAATAACAATCCCACAAATAGAGAGTGCAGACCCCATGAATGTGCTGAGATAAAGCCATGTAAATCAGAGGCAGAGGGGTAGAGAATGTAGACAAAAGTGATCAATCACTATACAGAACTCCAAGATGTCAGTAACAGGTGTGGAAAGAGTAAAAGGAGGACAGAAGGAGGAACACACAACACACCTACCAAGCTGAACTAAAGACCAGGATTCGTCTCGCGCAGCATTATCAATGAGAGAACCTTCTATCTTAGAAGATAGTCACGGTACGAAAAGGATCACGTGACACATGATGTCATGCATAAACTTTTAATTACTGTGCTGCCGTTGACTTTATGGCTCCTGCAGAAAGAGCCATATCTGGACCTGAAAAGAGCCAGATATGGCTCAAGAGCCATACGTTGCTGACCCCTGCTCTAGTGAATCAAAATCTTCCTGTGAGGCATGAGGTAGGAATGGAAGGGAATCCTTTGAGAATAGTTTTTTAAAACCTTTAAACCTTTTTAAAACCCTGATTCCAGGTCTGGAGTTCTACCCACTGTGCTACCTAGATGCTCCTGAGGATGGATAGTTTTAAATTGTTGATTTATAGTTCTTTAGTGGTTCTTATCAAGCCTCAGGAGGCTTCAGCTTGCCTGTAAGAAAGTTATTCAGGGAGTTACAGCTTTATTGTCATTGATCTCCTTTAAAATCAAACTTGCTAAGGGCTGTATATGAAATTAGGTCAATGGCCATATTTGGCCCTACATTGAGAGGCGAGGTGCCTCTGAGCAGAGCTCTGTTCTAACTTTAAAGTTGTTTTAGAAGTGTAAGGAAGGGATAGTTAGGTGGTTCAGTAGATGGAAAGTCAGATCTAGAGATGGGAGGTCCTGGGTTCAAATCTGGCTTCAGATATTTCCTAGATGTGTGACTTCAGGTGAGTCACTTAACTCCAATTGCCTATCCCTCACTATTATTCTGCCTTAGAATTGATTCTAAGACAGAAAGTAAAGGAAGGTTTTAAAAAAAATTTTTTAATGTTTGTGTCTGCAATGTGGAAATATGTTTTGTATGATTGCAAATGTATAACCTAGATTAAATGGCTTCCCATCTCAGGGAGAGGGGAGAGAAGCCAGGAAGGGAGAGAATTTAGATCTCAAAATTTTGAAAAACATGTAAAAATTGTTATGATATATAATCGGTTAAAAATGCAATATTATATTTTTTAAATTTAGGTCTGATTATTTTTTAGACTGTTTTATATACATTACTATATAGACTATGTTTTATATACATAATCATATATATTTATATAATATTTTCATAATGATGATGATTCACATATATGCATGTGAAAATCATCATTTTAAAATAAAAGACCCAAATGGAGATTTTTAGGAACAACATACTCTTGAGGGGAAGGAGAAGGTTCCTCATCACTTAGACTCCTTATCAATATCCAAATAAGACTGGGCCTACATTTCATTTCCCATTTCTGTACTCAAGTTGAGCCCTTCCCAGAACAACTGAATCCTTCTCTTTCTCCTTTACAGAGAAGAACTGTTCATACTTCAGGCATTTTAACCCAGGAGAGAGCTCAGAAATCTTTGAATTCACCACACAAAAAGGTAAGTCCATGATAGGGAAAGGGACTTGAATAGGTTTTCCAGACGAGTTCTGTGTTGGACAAAATGCTAAGTCCTTTGACTGAAAGGGCTGACTTTTCAGCTGCTAATTAAAATAGACCAGTACCAATGCCCATAACTAGTCAAAATACCTCTTCTTTCTTTACTCTTTGTTGTTGAAGCCTAGCTTCATGTCCCTTAAAGACAGAAGGTCCTGGAGGGTTGTGTTAAAAGAGATAATTATTAGAATTCTAAGCTTGCTAAAAGAAAATATATATACAAATTTTCTATCAAATCCTAAAAGGCATATAAAGAAATATGATGTCAGGCTTCCTAAATCTCTCTTATGGTTCTCTGACATGATGGGGACCCAGAGCCTATTGGAGACATTGAGTTACCTTTTCCCCCTGGCATAAATGACTCTGCAAAAAAGTGTTCAAGGAATATTCAAGAAGTTATTAGGAGACTAGTGTTCAGTGCCTGGAAGCAGTAGCTTACATTAGTGGCTTTTAAGAATGAGTGGGAGCAGCTAAGTGAATAGAAGGCTGTTCCTGGAGTCAGGAAAACTCAGCTTCCTGAGTTCAAATCTGACCTCAGACACTTACTAATCGGGTGACTCTTGGCAAGTCGCTTAATTCTCTTTGCTTCAGTTCTTCATGAGCTAGAAAGGGAAATGACAAGCCGGTCCAGTATCTTTGCCAAAAAAATCCCAAATAAGGTCATGGAGAGTTGAATACAACTGAAACAACTGAACAATAACAAAGCAGATGCTGAGCATGGTGGAACATACATAATCATTGCTACAAGGGAGGCTGAGGCTCATGGGATCACATAAGCTCAAGAATTCTGAGCTGCAGCAGGACTAAAGATGATTGGCCATCCCCATTAATTCTGGCACCCCTATGTAAGCCAAAGGAGGTTTCCTGGCTGCCTATGGAGGGGGAAATGGACTCAAGTTAGAAACAGAGTGGGTCAAAATTTTCATGTTGATCAGCAGCAGGATGAGGTCCATAAGTGAATAAGTTAGGAAGACTCAGTCTCAAAAACAAAAATAATAAATGGTTCACATAGAAATACAGATATCATGACAGTGGCTTACTCTGGAAGCTCATTAGTGTATCAAATTCAGGGAACCAACTAATTTCCTCTCCATCTTCCTAATTAGGAACCTCATTCTCCCTAGTCATCCTGTTCCAAGGGGGTTTCCTCATCCTTGGGGAGCAAACACAAATTTCACCAATTTGGTTGGTGGCCCAGATTAGATGCAACAAAGCTATTGATAGCAAGGGAGATAGTACAGAGGAGGGATGGGCTGACCAGTCTCTGCCCTTATTGATATCTTGGTAGAATTCAGCATCTCTGCAGCAGCCATCGCCATCTTCAGCATCGCTTTCATGATCATGGGAACCATCTTCATCCTTCTGTCCTTCAGGAAAAAAAGGGAATATCTTCTGAAGCCAGCAGCTCTATTCTATACTTTTGCAGGTAAGATATTTGGGTGAGAGTAAAAGGAAAGTAAGGTGCATTAAAGAGTCAGAGACTCTACCTTGTTCCCAGGAAATTGCAGCCAACTGTGTTTCACATTTAAGGGGAATGGTGCAGATGACAGAAATTCTAAAAATAAATCTATAAATCAACCATGGGCCTCAGTCTCCTCATGGATAAGATGAGAAATTTAGACTAAATGTCCTTTAAGGTTTCTTCTATGATTTTTAGTGTGGAAAGATATTCAGTGTTAGTAGTAGATCCTAGAGGGGAGTAATTTTAAGAAGACTGAAAGGGAGAAAGGGATCAGGAGGAAAGGGCCTTCTTTAAAAGCTAAACAGGGGGTGCAGCTGGATTGAGAGCCAGGCCTAGAGATGGAAGATCCTGGGTTCATATCTGGCCTCAGACACTTCCCAGCTATGTGACCCTGAGCAAGTCACTTAACCCTCATTGCCTAGCCTTTACCGCTCTTCTGTCTTGAAATCCCTCCAAAGAATCAGTTTTTTTTTAAAAGCCAAACAAGACTTCATATTTGATGCCAGAGATAAGAAGAAGTTACTGAGTTTAATTGAATAGGAGGGTGATATGGTCAGGTCTACACATTAAAATCAATCTGACAGCTGAGTAGAAAGACTTGAGGCAGGGAGGCTAACTAAAAAGGCCATTTTCATAGTTTAGGCTTCAGGAGATGAAGACCCAGGCAGCTCTGTGGGTGGAGAGAAGGGGATATATATGAGAGATGTTATGAGATGGCAAGACTTGGCAACAGATTGGATATGTAGTGTTAGTGTTGAAGCAGAGACAGAAGAACCAGGTTCAAATTCTGATTTGATCTGCTTAACTATGTGACCTTGAATAAGTCATTTTACCTCTGAGCCTTGGTTTCCCCATCTATAAGAGGAAGGAATTGGATGGGAGGTCCTTGCCAGCTCCAAATTCAGCAGGTGGGTGAGGGACAAACTAGAACTTGAGAATGATGTCTCACTTGTCTTTCCAGGACTTTGTATCATCGTCTCTGTGGAAGTCACGCGGCAGTCAGTGAAGCGGATGATTGATAGTGAGGAGACAGTCTGGATAGAGTACTATTATTCCTGGTCCTTTGCCTGTGCCTGTACCTCCTTTGTCCTCTTCTTCATCTGTGGCATTGCTCTCCTACTTATCTCCCTGCCCCACATGCCCCAGAATCCCTGGGAGTCTTGTATGGATGCTGAGCCTGAGCATTAGTTTGACTTCCTCCTTTTCTGATGTCCTAGGCTGAATACTAGGGATATAGCAGCCTCTAAGGCCCTCTCTCTATGGAAGCCAAATGCCAGAGGTCAAGAAGAGGTAAAAAGTGGAAAAGAGAATGTGGTGGCATCGCTCCCATCCCCATCTATAGTAAATGGGTTTTTTCCCCCAAAGGGATCATATTTTTCTTTATCTGAGACTTCTTTCCCACCTGTTCCAGTCTCATTCTCTATCCTTATTCTATCCTACCTTCCCCACCTTCCCATCCACTCAACATGATATAAAATGGTGTCCCCAACACCTGTCGCTACATTGTACCTACAAGTTGCTAGTTTCCCGTGCTCCCATTGAGTGGTGATGACCCTCTGCTCTAATCTGGTAGCAAAATGTGAGTCCAGAGCCTTATTGGCCTTAAATCAAATGCCTGATTTTCTACACTCTGAGAAGTGTCTGAGCAGGTAGGGACACTGGGGGAGTGCATGTATCTTCTAGCTATACTTATGGTTCATAATTGTTCTTGTACACAATTTCAAACAGGTTTCAGGTGGTCCTCTATAAACTACTCAAATTCCTACACTCTACTCCTCACTGCATCATTATGTCAGTTTTTTCATGCTCTGTGTGTGGAAGCCCCTGAGAAGAAGTCCCCAGAGTAATGGATAAAGATTCACTTGTAGAAATAGCCAACCCCTCCTCTACAGAGTGCCAAGGCACACAGTAGGACTATTTGGAATTCATTTCAAAGTGAATTCTTCTTCTTTGTCTTAATGCTTCACGATCTCCAAGGAGCATTTCCAACTGAGAAGAAATGAAGTGTGAATTAAAATAAAATTTCTGTGAAAATGTATCCCTTCTGTGCCCTTCTCTAAAAGTTCACTTGAATTTCTGGCCATCTATAAACATGACTCTTGACCAGGTTACCTTTTATGGGGTGAAGCTATGGAAGCAGGGGGATGTCTCAAGGATGGTGCTGAGGACATTTCTTGGGGCAGGGGTAGATGTCCCTTACAGAAATTGCTTGGGAGTCCAAAATTTCCATTTAAAATCTTGGATTGAGGAATGTTCTTTGGGAGAAACCAGGAATCAGCTTTTGTCTGGCTAGATGTTAAAAATAAGAATCAGGCTATTTCTAGGCTTAAGGTCTGTCTTTGCCTAAGAGTGATGTGTCTCTCAGTGCTAAGCCAAAATTTAAACAGTTAGGTCACAGGCTTCTGATGGTTGACTTTCGACCTCAGTTATTCCTGACAAGAAAGGAAGGATAGCAACCTCATTCTGCTCTCCAGCCCCCTACCATAATCCTCTGGCTAAAAATATTATTTTCTTGCCCAAGAGAATTTTGAATAAGTAAATCAGGAAGCTGCATGGATCACTTGTACAACACTAGTATAGGAAACAGAGGTCCCATTTAGAGCTCACAACTGGCATATAACAATGCATCAGCCCTCTCTGCCTCAGTTTACCTTTTTTTAAATGGGAAGAAGAATATTTATTCCCCTTCCATCTCTCACCAAACACACCTCTTTACCTAGAGCAATTATAAGTAAGAAACTTTTACATGCATTTTTGGACTCAATTGTAGGATGGATTTTTAAAACAAACTTAAAGGCAGACTTGGATTAATGAACAAATCCTGTCTCAGACACTTCCATCTATGTGTTCTGTGATCCTCAGTTCCCTCATCTGTAAATGGGGCAATAATATCTGTAGTATCTACCTTGTTAGGTTGCTGCGTGGCTGTGAGTTTGTATTCCAAAAACTCAGTGCACTTTAAGCTCTTAAAAGTTTTTTAACTTACATGAAGACTTTTACGATACTCTATGTAAAGAACTTTGTTAAATTTAAAGCACTGCATAGATGTTGGTAACTACTAATTAATCAACAAGTATTTATTAAGCACTTACTATGTATTAGGTACTATGCAAAGTACTCAGGGTACAAATGGGAAGGAAAAGAGAAGAGAATAAATCTTTATAGAAATACCTATTATGAGCTATGTACTATAGAAAACGCTATACAATTATTATTTCATTGGATCATCACAACAACTCTGGAAGGTGGGTGCTATTATTATCTGCATTTTGTTGTTTAGTCATTTTCAGTCATGTCTGTCTCATCCTGATCTCATTTGGGGTTTTCTTGGCAAAGATACTGGACTGGCTTGTCATTTCCTTCTCTAGCTCATTTTATAGGTGAGGAAATTGAGGCAAACAGGGTTAAGTGACTTGCCCAGAATCACATAGCTAGTAAGTGTCTGAAACCAGATTTGAATTCTATCTACTTCATCCTCTAGCTGTCCCCATTTTAAAATAAGCAAACAGAGGTTAACTGGCCTGCACAGGGTGACACAGCAGTCTGAAACCAAATCTGAACTCAGGTCTTCCTTGACTCCATATCCATTGCTCTATATACTATGCTACCTAGCTGCCAAAAATAAAAGAGAGGCAAAAGCACAAAAATACTCCCTGCCCTCAAGGAGCTTATGTACTGACTGGGGAGACAACTTATAAATAATTAGTTTGCATGCATGTCTTAGAGAAGGAAAGTGAGAACATTGGCTGGTATATGTGAGAAGCATAAGGAGCAAAATCTATTTTACCTTAGCAACACAAATCAGTACTTTGGAGGAAGGTGGAATGACTTAAACCATTCTAGCTTCTAGCCTGCAGTGAGCCTGAAAACATTTCAGCTGATGAGGTATTTCTGACATTTGAACAGAAATAAACAAGAGTAATTCAAATCCAGATTCATATCCTCCACCAAGATGCTACCATAAATCTACTTCTGGGGGTGTTAAAGGCACCATAAGGTAAGGTGACTGATGCTACTGGATCAAATCTCTTTTTCTACCACTCATTCATACATCATAGTGAAAAAGAAAAGAAACATTAGAAAAATAGAGATTGACATGCTATATCAACATTCCCATAATTTATTTCTAAAATGTCAGAGATCAGCCTCTCAAAAGGATATTGGTTAATCACTGGATCCAAATACAGAAAAGTTCACCTTAATGAAGAACTTCATCAAGGATATATCTAGTTTTTTTGTTTTTGTATCAAATGACCAAGCAGATGTATATTTAGAAATAAAACAATTGTGCCTTTTTCCTTAGGGTACAGGCCTGGAATTAGACATAGATTCTAATTCTGTTCCCTTCCCTCTTCCTAAATTCAACTATAATCATACCTTGTTTTATATAGCAGGTTTCATTTCCAAAGTATGTTTATAACAATAGTCTTTTTTTATCTTCATCAAAATCAAAACAAACAAAAAACCCAAGCCCAAGGTCCAGAGAGGCAAATGATTTGCCCAAAGATAAATGATGACTGAGATTACAATTAAAATCTTAGGTATCATAACTCTTAGTGTAAGCATCTTCCACTAAACTAGGTTATTTCTATTGCCCTTTCTCTATTTACATTTGCTTCCCCCCTTAAAAAAACAAAAAAACACAACATTCTGGAGACATGCAAATGATACTCTAAAAAGTAAGGCATCCTTTGGATAAGAGATAAAAAGAATTGCCAAGTGATGTTAGATCTCCATTTGAAATCTGAACAATTGTTTGAACTCAAATATTTTTTTAACTGCCTGACAAGTTTTTTTCTTAATTGTTGCCTATTGAAATACTATGCATTTCATATTTACGTGCACTGATGCAGTCTGTTTTCATTTGTCAAAATGTGAGTAAAACCTATGAAGAAGAACTTGTCTATTGCTATCATGTTTGGTTTCCAACTGACAATGCATGGGCTTTAAATTTTGATTATTTTTTTCAATTATGAAGCATTTTCTTTGCACTCCACTAGAAAAAGAAAAAAACAAATCAATACAAAATTCATACCAAATAAATATAGTCAAGAAAAACAGAATTCCCACATCAGCTACATTTTAAAATGTGTGTCTCATGCTTTATATTGTGCCTACCATCTCCTGATCAGGAGGCATTTCTCATCATCTATCCTCTGGAATCATGTGTCATCTATGCTTTGATGAAGAAGCAGTTGACTTTTTTTTTAACCCATTCTTTCTGATTTGGAATCAAAACTGAGTATCAATTCCAAGGCAGAAGAGCAATAAGAACTAGGCAAATGAGGTCAAGTGACCTTCATGGGTCATACAAATAACAAGTATCTGAAGTGAGATTTGAACTCTAACTTCCTAACTCCAGGCCTGGCTCTAAATCCATTCAACCACCTAGCTGCTCCTGAAGCAATTTTTTCTTGCTAAAGATTCCCTAAATGGTAGTTATAGACACGAAGATGATTAAGCAGTCACATGACAGAACACTGCTAATACACTGCAAATAAAGTTAATTAAGATGATTGTCATTAAGAAAGTTATTTTCTATTCTCTTGATTTAGATACTAATATAAATTTTACTTGAACATAACAAGTTTGTCCCAATGTTTTTAATGACATGGGCCCAGGCCTGAACATTAATAAGATGGAATGAGCTAGGAACAAATGTAAAGTCTTACATTTAGAGAATTAGGTGAGGGAGTCCTGATTAGAGAGCAGAAAGTCTGAAAAATCTCAGATGGTTAATCTATGACATGTGTGTCAGCACTGAAATGTGTAGCCATTTTTGATGACACGCAGCTGCATGCAGAGAAGTATGGGACCTTATGTTAAGGATGAAACATTTGCTGTAGTGTAGTGTAGACATTCTGTACCGGATGACTGTAAGCCAAAACTACAGAACTCTGGCACAGAGCATCTAGTTCTGGGACTTCCGGGCTATTAGGGAACCTTTGACCTCACTTCTGGCTGGCAGAGCAGCAGAATGCTACGGGGCCGTGGGGGTGGAGGGGTGGGGGAAACGCATCTCTGGGGGCCCTGTGATCGCCATTGCCAGCAACCACATAACCACAGCAACCATCGTCCAGTCTACTGTTCTGGGGTGTTGTGGATTTCTACTTGACTATAATTACTGAGATAAGTGAGGGTGAGGCTAGGAGAGGTGAAGGCCTGTGCTATGGGTGCCATTTCCTGCCATTAGAAATAGCAGCAGCCATCTTAATTTACACAAGGAAATCCATCTTGCATCATAGTGCAGACTCCATTTCACCACTATTACTGTTGTGCATCCTTATTAACCCTGCCATTTCCTAAAAGACAGTTACATGTGCCATCTTGTGGTCAGTTAGGCTAGTTAACGTCTAGTTGCCTGCAGGGCTAATAGGCTATCTATAATTCTATCTTCTGTCACTGCCTCCCTGAAGGAGAGCCCCCCCAAAAAACCAATGTTAAGTAAAGGAAGTGGTAGAAGCAATGGCTGACCCTTTCAAGAGACATGGACTGAGATGCATGCCATTATAGGAAAAAAATGGCAGATCATTTTGCGTTCTATGTACTGAAATGGTAGTAAGCAGAACATGGAATATAAATAGACATTTTGAAACTAATCATTCCCAGTTCTTGAATAAAAAGTGAGGATGAAAGGAAGGAATACATTTCCAGGCAGCTACACTTTATAAGAGCCAATCTAATTCCATCCTTAAATTTGTAAAAGGCTCTACAAATTTAACAAGTTCCAGCATTACTCACTCCATAGCTCAGCATGGAAAAGCACTCAGTGAGGGAGAATTTATTAAAGAAACTCTCCTAAGATGTGCACCAGTTCTATTTCACAATATGCAGAATAAAGGTGCAATTATTAAGAGAATATCTGAGTTACCACTTAGTGGAAATATCATAAAAGACCAAATAATGAAACTGAACACAAACATACAACATACATCAATTAAAGAGAGACACAAGTAATTGTAAATATTTTTCGATCCCTCTTGATGAAGCTACTGACGTTACATCACATGCTCAGTTGGCCATTACTGGTCGATATTCTGATGGTCTCACAATGAGAGAAGAGTTGATAAAGTTAGTATCAGTGCCAACAAGTACATCAGGAAGAGAAATATGTAAGGTTGTTATACAAACATTCTGTGACCTAAGAGATGGGTCACCAAACATGGTGGGGGAAAAAGTCAGATTTGTCAAATTGTTTACAGAAGCTATTGGACATCCAATTGTGCCTTTTCACTGTATTATCCATCAGGAGGCTTTATGTGCCAAGGCAGGATTCACTGACTTAAACGACTTAATGTCAGTTGTTACAAAAATAGTTAATTTAATAGCCACTCGCCCTCTTCACAAGCAAGAATTTTCTGCACCTTCACTGGAAGTTGATTCCACCTAAAATGGACTGCTGATGTACAATAATGTAAGATGACTGAGTCAAGGCAAAGTTCTTGAGCACTTTGTGGAGTGCTTTGAAGAAATTAAGGTATTTCTTGAGAATAAGGATCTGGGAAATTTTCCTCAGCTCAATGATGATAAGTGGGTGAACATCCTGATTTTTTTTTTTTTTTACAGATCTCTCTGTTCATATAATGAACTGAATTTAAAGTTACAAGGTTTTGGCAAAAGTATTGACATTATATTTGAATGCATAAAAGCTTTTGAAAGTAAACTTAACATTTTCAAGTGAGATATAGAATCTAAAATTTATAAGCATTTTCCTTGAGTAACAAAATATTTTGAGAAAGCCAGTGCATCTGTACAAAATGAAATGGAACCCTTGTATATAAAGTACCAGCATGTTTTAGACTCATTACTTGGCCAGTTCAGTGATAGATTTAATCAGTTTAGAAGCCTAGAACAGACCATGAAAATAATTAAGTATCCTGATGTACTAGTCTACAGTAGTTTGGAATTAAATGGTTTCTAATAGATGCAAATTGATGATTTGGAGATGCAATTGGCAGAATTTCAAGATAGCATCTGGGATCAGGTGTTTGTTGACTCGAGGTCAAAGCTTGAGAATCTGGAAAGGTGCCACTTGGAGAATCAAGAGGAGTGCCACTACCAACAGGAAATTTGGAGTGCCTGGAACCGATTACCAGACACTTTTACTACCCTGAAAAATATAGCAATGGCTTTACTCACAATTTTTCCCTCTATATACTTTTGTGAGACTTCATTCTTAGTGTTAAATAATATCAAAGCCAACAAAAGAAACAGATTGACAGATGAAGTTAGTAGCATTTGCTTGGGCTTGAAGTGTACAAAATACCAACCTTCAATTGATGATTTAGTGACTAAATGAATTTTCATTAGCTAACAAAATTCAGAAACAAAAAAAAATCACTAAATAGGCAGGTTAGTTAAAAATTCCTCCTCCCCCTCACTTATCTCAGTTCCTGGCTCTCCACACAAGTTGAATAATATCAGGACCAACAAAAGAAACCAACTAACAGATGAACAAAGAAGTCACTAAGCAGGTAAGTTAATTAGTTTTTGGTTTATTAAGTACAGTTATATATTACAATTATACATTTTTGCTATTTAAACTATAAGTATCACAGAATTATGGTGTTTTTTCTTGAAGTGACACACCACCCAAGTTATGCTCATTTTGGGGGCAAATTTTGACACACCAAGATTAAAAGGTTGCCCATCACTGATAGACGGATCCGGCGGCCAAAAATAAAAGTAACAATTTTGGTGTTTCATTAAGAAGTGTTGCTTAGATGATTTCAGAAAAAGCTGGAAAGATCTGCAGGAACTGATGCAGAGTGAAATAAGCAGAACCAGGAGAACATCATACACAGTTGCAACAATATTGAATGATGATCATTTGTGAAAGCTTAGCTACTCTCAACAGTACAACAATATAGGACAATTCTGAAAGACTTAGACTGGAGAATGCTATTTACCTCCAGAGAAAGAACTGTTGGTGTTATCTTTCACATTAATGTATTTATGGTTTTATTTTGGGATTTTGGTTATGTAGTAGTTTGCTCTTATAGTAATGACCAGTATGGAAATGTGTTTTGCATGAAAATAAAAATAACATTTAAAAATTTTAAGTGTTGCTTTCAGGAATAAGGTGGTAATATTCACCTTCTTCTCTGCCTGGTCATAAAATATCAGGGTATTTACTGTGATCCATTCTGGGTACTGATCTACGAAAGACACTGATTGGCTAAAGAATGTCCAGAGGAAGGTAATCAGAATGGTGAAGGTTCTTAAGTTCATGCCGTACAAGGATCTTTTGAAGGAAGTAGGTAGAATCCATAAGAAAATAAATCAGGTTTGGAATCAGAGAAAAAAGAATGAGAGATATAAAAAAACAAAATGAGTTGCCTTGGAAGAGGTAACAGTCTCCTCCTTACTGTGTTTGCATGATCCCTCCAATCTATGTCTGGATCCCCATAGAAAAGTATGAGCTTTTCCTAATAGCCTCCAAAGCATATAAGATATAAACAAATAATATATGAAGTCCATAGCCTGAAGGCATTTATAATCTGGAACAGAGTCAAGATGGCAGCTTAGTAGCAGCAAAAGCCAAAACTACAGAAGTCAAAACAGGATGAATGAGGAGGCTCTCCCACAGAATGCAATTTGAAAGATGGGCAGAGAGAATTGATTTTCATAGGATAAGGGGGAAACAGAAGCAAAACTGCAAACAAAGGAGTGCTGGCCAACACTCAACTTCAGGAACCTGGGAAGCAGGCTGCACCAGTAAGGGAGAACCTTAGACCCACCACTTAAGGTCTGGGGCCCTGGCACTAGTCTGAAGTGAGGTCCAGAGTCCATATCACTGAGTGTTTTCAAGCCTCCTCAGGAGCAGTGAAGACTTTAGCCCTGGGGCAAAAGTCAGCAGAAGTGAAAGAATAAAGCAAGCAGTTTTTGAAGTTTCCAGTCCACAGGCTTAAAAAAAAAAAAAAGGCTAGGAAGATGAGGAAACAGCAAAAGAAACATTTAACCCTTGAAAATTTCTATGGGGAAAAAGAGCAAAGAACATAACTAACAGTAGATGAGATCCAAGCAGCTACATGCAAAATTAAAAAAAAAAGAAAGAAAGAAAGAAAGAAAGAAAGAAAGAAAGAAAGAAAGAAAAGGAATTGGTCTCAAGATCTGGAACAACTCAAAAAGGAATTAAAAAGTCAAAAAAAAAATAGGTTGAAGAAAAATGGGGAAACGAAATGAAAGTAATACAAAAAATAGCTTAAAAAGCAAAATTGGTCAACTGGGAAAATAAACACAAAAATCCAATGAAGAAAGTGCCATGAAAACTAGAATGAACCAAATGGAAAAAGGGGACCAAAAGATCATGGAAGAAATTCAGTTTTTAAAAATTAGAACTGAGCAGATAGAAGCTGATTTCATGAGACATCAAGAAACAATAAAGCAAAATCAAAAAATGAAAAATAGAAGAAAATATGAAATATTTCATTGAAAAAATAAGATTATCAGATGATAGTGTAAGATATATTGGAGACAGGGAAGAGAATAAAGGAGAAATTTGAAAAGAGGTATAAAAAGGAATTCTTTAATTTCTTTAATTTAACAAGGGACCTGGAGTTCCTCTTATCATAGAGATGTGTAGGGATTAACAAGCCCACAATGACAGGAAGTAGGAACCAGGGAGCCCCATGCTGAACCAGCATCAGTTGCTGACAGTTGGTCAATGAATTGCTGATAATTAGGTATGGCAATTGTGGGGAAGTTGGCTGCTAAGCCTGAGTTGGTCATTGGGGGTTGCTTGCTGGTGGTGTGGTTGGCATTTAGTTGCAGGAATATAAAGGTGGGCCTGAGCTTACTGAGAGGGCTTTTGGCTTTAGCCTTTAAAGGGCTTTTTGCCTCTGGGATCTCTAGAGAGCAGGAGGTCTGTCTCATAGGAAAGGATCTGTTGTCAGTTGGCTACTGACAGTTTGGGCTACTATAGAAAACTGATTGAAGGAGTGAGTGAGTGGTGGCTGTCTATTATTTTAGGGAGTTAGGTAGTTAATCATTTATAGATAGTGTAGGTTAGATAGGCCTGGTGTTTGCCAGGCAAGAAGAATGTGTCCTCAGAAGACAGTTAGAGGTAGTTATTAGGAATTTTAGGTAGTATTAGGAATGTTAGGTATATTTATAGGGAATAAGATTAGTAATCTCTCCTCTTTTCTATCTTTCCCTCCTTTACTATATTCTTTTACTATCTCTATTTTAATTAAACTAAATTGTTAATTGTTAAAAGCTGCTAGAACTTTTCTTTTCTCTGGCTTAAAGGGATAATATTAATTTACAATTCTACTATATTCTCATTAAAACTTAAATTATTAAAAGCCACTCTCTTATTTTGGCAAAACCCCTATTTTAACCCTTATATAGGTTATTGCAGTTATCCAGAGAAAGGTATTAAGGGACTCAGCTAGGACAACAGTAATGAAAATAGAAATGAAGAAATGAATTCACTTTGAACAGTAAGTATTTACTAAGGATTATAGGCATAGTAAAGATGTATTGTGCTAACAGGAAGCATAGATTTAGAAAAAAAAATAAGAGAAATAAGGATGGACTTTGACTCCCAGGTTTTAAGCAGTGAGAGTGACTTGTCCACATGCTGCCTGTATTTGCTAAAGCAAAGCATATAATTAAATATTTATCAGATAAAATTATTTTGTAATCTGAAATATATCAGCAGACAGCCACTTAGAAAAAAATTCCAAAAATGTAATGTTCTTTGCCACAAGGCACAAAGCACAGAAGTACCTTTAATTTTCCTCTTTCTTCCCACCTCCCCCTCCTTTCCTCTCTCTTCTCCCTCCTTAAATTCATTAATTCCCATGTGCCCAGTTATTAATTATTAAGCACTTAAAAATTCAATAAATTTGCATGAGGGCTCCAACCTATATATAGCTGGTGGACTTGGAGAGTTTTCTCATTCCTAAGTAGAGTTATACAAATTCAACAAACAAACAACATTTTACACAGAAATCATAGGTTACTTCTTGTCTTCAGTGTTTTAAAGTGCCTACCTCAATACCAAATAATCTGGAAAGAACAAAATTAAAATAAAACAACAGTGTGGGGGCAGCTAGGTGGCTCAATGGATTGAAAGTCTAGCCCCAAGATGGGAGGTCCTACATTCAAATCTGGCCTCAGACACTTCCTAGCTATGTGACCCTGGGCAAGTCACTTAAGACCCATCACCTAGCCCAGTGATGGCAAACCTTTGTCAGCACTGACACACATAACCATTTTCAATGACACGTGGCTGCGTGCGGCCACATACAGAGAAGTATGGGGCCACATGCCGAGGATGAAATATTTGCTGTAGTGTAGTGTAGACACTCTGTACACTATAGATGACAATTCTACCTATATTAATTTACCTATTTTGGTTTATTAAATACAGTTATATATTACAATTATACATTTTTGTTATTTAAACTACAAATATCATGAAAT
Source organism: Gracilinanus agilis (assembly GCF_016433145.1). Classification (NCBI taxonomy): domain Eukaryota; kingdom Metazoa; phylum Chordata; class Mammalia; order Didelphimorphia; family Didelphidae; genus Gracilinanus; species Gracilinanus agilis. The sequence goes on from NC_058133.1 coordinate 223,125,016, forward strand.
TATGGTGTTTTTTCTTGAAGTAACACACCACCTGAATTATGCTTGGTTTTCTAGCGAATTCTGACACACCAAGCTCAAAAGTTGCCCATCACTGGGCTAGCCCTTAGCACTCTTCTGCCTTGGAACCAATACAGTGTTGATTCTAAAATGGAGGGTAAGGGTTATTTTAAAAAAAAAGTAAAAACAGAAAAATAAAATGAGGAGAAACAAGTTACCCCTTCATAGGAAAAAAATCTATCTCAGAAGTGCTCCCATGATGCACAGTTTTTTTTTTTCTCAGTAGATATCAAGTGCCTTAGATCAAACGGAACTCATCCCTTCACTATCAAGTGGAAAACTGAATCATTTTGGGTAAATTTTTTTCCAGAGGATCCCTAGGATATATTGGGCTAATCAAATGGAGGTCTAGATGAAAATTTCTGCAGCGGGTCCCTACAGCACCCAGAATGACCCAAGATCCTTTCAATAAATTCCTGCAATACAGAAAATATTCCAATGGAAGTGGGTACTCAAATCCATATTAAAATAAGCAGATAACCTCAAAAGGAAGCCAGATTATCTCATTTAAGTTCCAAAGATCTGAGATTCCAAAAAAGGAATTTTAAGTATGTGGAATTGGATATCTGCACCCTCCCCAAATCCTAGATAAATTCCTAAGATGACATTCATAGCCCAAGCTTACAAAGACAAAAGTTTATCCTAGGGGTTGAAGCCACAAAAATCATTAATTGGCTTCTTTTTAGTTCATTAAAGCCCCAACCCAGAGTAAAATTCCAGGGAAATATCTAAAATGCTCAGGTATAGCTCATGTCTAAAGTCTCCCCAGTTGTGGGAAACAGGAGTACTCATATCCAATATGGACGAATGAAATGGGCAGAGGTGTGCTAAAGACTAACTAGCTCAAGAAAGCTAATTGTTAAATTTTCATTGTGAGCAATTATACTTGGAAACTGGCAAATGTTATAAATCAGGACTTGATCTATTGTTTTATTAATTGTATAGACTTAAGAAAGTGTTAATAATGTAGATTAAACTTTAAAAATGTGTCCTTCATGCTTTTTTTTGAGAGAGAGGATTATTAAAACATTTACTAGCAAACCCCAGGTGTAGGATAACTTTTTATTTCCTCCACCACAGAAGGTACAAAGGTCTCACAGGTGTCTTTGAACAAATATAGGAAAGGTGCCATAGACAATTAACTAAAATAAGTACTAAATATGTATGCACCAAATGGCTTAACATCTAAATACTGAAAGGAAAGGTCAAATGAGTAACTGGGAGAAATAGAAAGTAAAAATGCTAGGGGGAGGGAGCCTCAATTTATCCTGTCTCTATCTGGAAAAATATAACCAAAAATTAAACAAAAAAGAAGTGAAGGACTTGACTATGTATATTTTAGATAGCAATTCCAAGACAAGCACGATAAGGGCCAGCCAATTGGAGTTGTGACTTGTACAGGATCATACAGCTAGGAAGTATCTGAGGTCACATTTGAATCCAGGACCTCCTATCTTCAGGTCTGTCTCTATTCACTGAGCCACCTAACTGTTTGAATATAATTTTGAATCTTTTTGTTTTAACATTTTAATTTATTATTTATTTTAAATATTCTTCTTTTTAAATTTTGAGTTCCAAATTTTCTTTCTTCCTCTTGTCCCTCCCCTCCCCTCCACTGAAAAGCAATATACCATTATACATATGAAATAATGAAAAACATTTCTATATTAGCCATATTTTTTAAAAAGCAAGAAAAATAGAGAAAATTATATTTCAATTTGCACTCAGATATGATCAATTCTCTTTCTGGAGCTGGAGAGCATTTTTTTCACAAGACCTTTAGAATTGTCTTGGATTGCCATAGAGTAACCAAGTTTTTCACAGTTTATAATTATTACAACATTGATGTCACTGTGCACACTGATCTCTTGGTTCTTCTCACTTCACTTTGCCTCAATTCGTCTTACCGTGGTTTTTTTTTTTTTAATATTATATTCTTTGTCGTTTCTTATAGTATGTAATAATGAAATTAAAATATTAAATGTAATATTAATTTTTTAAAAAGATTGTGGTCTCCCATCTATAAAATTAACTCTCAAGTCAGGAGTCTGTTAGTAGCTTTTAAAAATTAAGTTTTAATCAAAATGGAGATAAAGTAAAAAGAAGGAAATGTAGGGAGTAGACAAAATATCACCTAACTAACATACCCTAAGCTGAATCAGGAAGTTAAAATCCAAAGCCCACCAACCCTCCAAACCCCACAAAAGCCCTTGAGCACACAACAGGCACCTGTACTCCCTCTCCCAACTGTCTTCCACTGCAGCCCCAACCCAAAGAGACTGATCTTCATCCTGCACTTACCTACCCAAAATGGGATGTGGAGTAGCAGGAGCTTGGGGAAAAGGAGCCTGGAGAGTGAATTTTATCTATACAAATACAATAGGACTTTACCACTATCATATACCACAACTTATCTATCCATTCCCAAACGATGAGTATCCTCTCAAGGTCCAATTCTTTGCCTCTACAAAAAGAGTTGCTATAAATACTTTTGGATATAATAAGACTTTTCCCTTTTCCTTTGATCTCACTGGGACACAGAACTAGTAGTGATTTGGGGTTAAAAGGTATTCAAATTTCTATGGTCCTTTGGGTATAGTTCCAAACTGTTCTCCAGAATGGTTGGACCAGTTCACTGCTCCACCAGCAGTTCATTAGTGTCCCTATTTTGCCCTCATTTCCTTCAGCATTTATAATTTCTAATATATATGACATGGTGCCTCAGAGTTGCTTTAATTTGCATTTCTCTAATCAATAATGATTTAGAACATTTTTTCATATAACCATAGATAGCTTTGATTTCTTCTCTGAAAATTGCTTGTTTATATCCTTTGAACTTTTATCAACTTGGAAATGACTTTTATTTTTATTCATTTGTCCCAGTTCTACACTAAATATATATTTGAGAAATAAGGCCTTTATCAGAGAAACTCTATAAGAAAATTTGATATTATTTCATTGTCTATGGTATCTTTTAGCATAATGTAGTTTCCCTGATTGTCTCTTTTCATTATTCCTATTTTTGCTTTTGCTTTGTCTAAGCCAGTGATGGGCAAACTTTTTAAAGAGGGGGCCAAAGGAAAGGAAATGCTCGTCTGTCAGTCTGTTTCTAAGGCAACTCTTTCGAAGTTTCATTGTATTATATCCTACTCATTGTATTTGTCAGATTAGGAATAATGTCCGTGGCTGGATAGAACATTTCAGGGGGCTACATCTGGCCTGTGGGCTGTAGTTTGCCCATCACTGGTCTAAGCTCATGATTGCAACCCCCTGCTTTTTTCACTTAAGCTAAAGCATGTTAAATTCTGCTCTGGCCCTGTAGATGTGTATCTTTTTGTTTCAAGTGTATCTCTCTCTTTTTTTAAAAAATGTTTAAAGCCTAATATCTTTTATATATATATATATGTATATCCTTCTATATTAATTTTATTTGTTACAGGGCTAGGCAATGGGGGTTAAGTGACTTGCCCAGGGTCACATAGCTAGGAAGTATCTGAAACCTGATTTGAACCTAGCACCTCCTGTCTCTAGGCCTGGCTCTCAATCCACTGAGCCATCCAGCTGCCCCCAACAGTATCTCTTTTAAATAACATATTGCTGAATTTTGGTTTCTAATTCATTCTCCTTTCTGCTTCTGTTTTATGGATGAAACCATCCCATTCACAGTTAATTATTTTATGTTTCCCGCCATACTACTTTCTTGTTTCTTCCTCTCTTCATTACGTCCTTTCTCATGTCTTTGCTTATATCTTTGCTTCTAATCTCTGCCTCTTTTAATTCACTCTTCCTTTAATCATCCCTACTCCTGAAATCCTTTCCCTCCTATTTCCCTATTGGGTAAGTCAGATTTCCATACTCAATTAAGTATGTATATATATATTCTTCTCCCTTTGAACTAATATTGATGAGAGAAAACTTCGAGCATTGCCTATCAACCCCAATTTTCTCCATCCATTGTAAAAGTTCTTCTTTGTGTACATCTTTTATGTGGGGAAAAAAATCCCCCATTTGACCTCTCCCTTCTCCCAATACATCCCTTTTTCTAACCTCTTCATATTTTTTGGAGATCATTCCAACATAGATGACTCAAACTTATATCTTCTCTCTATGTAAATTCCTTTTAACTACTATAATAATGATAAAGGTTTTAGGCATTATGCATACCTTCCCATGTAGGAATGTAAAAAGTTTAACATTATTGAGTCCCTTGTAATTACCCTTTCATGTTTATTTTTTTATGCTTTTCTTGAGTCTTGTATTTGAATGTCAAATTTTCTATTCAGTTCTGGCCTTTTTATCAAAAATGAAGGTCCTCTATTTCACTAAAATCCTTTTTTTTTCCATCTGAAGGATTATGTTCAATTTTACAGGGTAGAGTATTCTTGGTTATAATCTTAGCTCCTTTGTCTTTAGCAGTATCATATTCTAAGTCTTTCAGTTCATTAATGTAGAAGCTACTAAATCTTGCGTGATCCTGATCGTCTTCCGACAATATTTGAATTGTTTTTTCCTGCTTGAAGTATTTTCTCTTTGAACTGGGAGTCCTGGAATTTGACTATAATATTCCTGAAAATTTTATTTTTGGGTTCTCTTTCAGGAGATGATCAGTAGATTCTTTTCATTTCTAGTTTACTCTCTGAATCTAAGCTATCATGATACCTTTCCTTGATAAATTCTTGAAATATAATATCTGGACTTTTTCTTTAATCATGATTTTCAAGCAATTCAATAATTCTTAAATGGTCTCTTTTGGATCTATTTTCCAGATCAGATGGTTTTCCATTAAGATATATGCCACATTTTCTTCAATTTTTTTTTATTCTTTTTACTTTATTTTTTCTTGTTGTCTCATGGAATCATTAGCTTTCTCTTCCCTAATTTTTTTTTAAATTTTAAACCCTTAACTTCTGTGTATTGACTTATAGGTGGAAGATTGGTAAGGTTAGGCAATGGGGGTCAAGTGACTTGCCCAGGGTCACACAATCTCTTCCCTAATTTTTAAAATATTTTCTCTAGTGATAGTCTGTGTCTCTTCTTCTATATGGTCAATTCTGCCTTTTAAGAAGTTCTTCTTTTCATTAGATTTTTGTGTTTCTCTTACATTTAGCCAATTCTTTTTTTCAAACATTTCCCCTCAGTATTCTTTATACCCCTTTTACCAACCAGTTAATTTTCTTTTCATAATTTCCTTTGATCATTCTCATTTATCTTTTCAATTTTTCCTCTATGCTCTTTTTCTATCTCTTTCTTTAAGACTTCGAGGAATTCTTGTTGGATTTAGGTCTAAATAGCATTTTTCCTTGAGTATTTTTTGGTAGTTATTTTCACATTGTTGTGTTCTTCTAAGTTTATGTCTTGGCTTTTTCTGCCACCAAAGTAGTTTTTTATAGTCAAATTCTTCTATGTTGCTTGCTCATTTTTATTGTCTATTTTTTTTTACTTTGAACTTCATGTTAAAGTTGGGCTCTGCTCACCTGGAGAAGGAAGGAGAGCCACTCTCCCAAGTTTTAACGTTTTTTTTTTGCTGTTGTTTTTAAAGTTAGATCTGGGAGGTTTTCAAGTTTTTAGTGATTCAAAGGCAGTGTGATCCTGGAAGAAGTGTGGTTATTGCTCTACTGTTCTATGCCCTAGTAGTAGCACTCCTCTTTGTTTTGGTACCATGACCAGGGCCTGTATTCCCTTGTGATTGACTCAAGCACTCCTCTGCACCCTGAAACTATAACTGAGAACTGAATATGGACAACAGAATTCCCAATTAGTGCCAGCTACACCTAGTGCCAGCCAACGTTCCCCCTCTTTCTGAACTCCTTACCATCTCCAAATGGTACTGCTGCTGCTGTGGTAGTAGCTTTTATCATCACACCACATTTTATCACATGCCGCCTTTTAATCAATCTCTTTAAATTTAAATAAATTTAAATAAATTTAATTAAAAATAAATAAATTTAAATGAAATTTATTTAAAATCTTTAAATTTTCTTAGGCCCAGATCCATGTCTTACCCTGGCCTTTTGCTGGCCCTGTCACTGCAAAATTTTATTTGAGATATTATTTTAATGTTGTTTGGAGGGAAATGTCAGGAGAGTCCAGCTGGGTTACTGTCCCTAATCTGTCATCTTGAAGGAAGATAAAGATTTTTTAAAATGAACTATGATAGAATTTGGGAATAGAAAGGAATATAATACATATTACTATATAAACTATGCATGACATCTTTATGAAAATTGAAAACATGATAGGGCATAAACATTTCACAAACAAATGTAAAAAAGCAGAAATACTAAATACATATTTTCTAGACCACAATATTGTATAATAAAATTGCATGAAAGGACTGCTGATGAAATGTTTATCAACTGAAGACTAAATAACTTATTCTTTAAGAATAAATGTGTGAAACAACAAATGACAGAAACAATCAATAGTTTCTTTAAAGATAAAAGACTACAGTGAAACAACATATGAAAATTTTTGTCATATGCATTCAAAATAGTCCTTAGGGAAAAATTTATTGCTCAACACTTTCATCAACAAAAGAGAGAAAGAGCAGACCAACAAATTGGGCATGCAACCAAAAAAAAAAAAACAATGAAGCAAAAACTTCCAAATACAAAAAAATGAAATGCTAAAAACAAGAGATTTACAAAATTTAAGGGAAAACTCATTGAATTAATTTTTTTAAATTAAGAGCTATTTGGGACAGTAGGAATAAAACAGATAAATTATTAGGTAACTCGATTTAAAAACAAACAAGAAACCCAAATTATCAGTATTAAAAATTAAAAGGATGAATTCACAATCAATGAAGAAGAAATAAAAGCAGTAATTTGGAACTACTGTGCCTATTTATATAGCAATGACATTGATAATTCAACTGAAATGGATGAATAGTTATAAAAATAAAAAGTGAACAGATGAACAGAACAAGAAATACAGGATTTAAATAACTCAATCTTAAAAAAAACAAATTGAACAAGACATAAGTGAATTCCCAAAGAAAAAACCAAGACCAGATGAATTTATAATCAAACACTTTCAAACAGTTAGAGAACAATTAATTCTAACATTACATAAACTAAATAGGAGAATACATGGTCTCATAAAATTCCTTTTGTGATAGAAATATGTTCTTAATACCTAAATCAGAGAAAGAAAATAAAAAAACCAATATCCCTAATAAATATGTTGATAATTTTTAAAGATTAGCAAGGAGACTACAACAATAAATACATCAAAAGATTACACATTATGATCAGTCTAGATTTATGCCATGAAAGTAGGGCTGGTTAGATATTAGAAAAACTATAAGCACAATTGATCATATTAATGACAAGAGCAATAAAATCATGATTATTTCAAAAGACTAAAAAAAGTTTTTGACAAGATACAACTAATTCAGGTTTTAAAAATATACTAAAAGGGTGTCATCTGGGTAGTTCAGTATATTGAAAGCCAGGCATAGAGACAGGAGGTCCTGGGTTCAAATCTGACCTTCAACACTTCCATGACCCTGGGCAAGTCACTTAACCCCTATTGCCTAGCCATTACCACTCTTCTGCCTTGGAACTCTTGTGAGGAAGATTAATAAGTGAGTATTTAGGAGACTTAGCAGGCAGGACTGAAGGATTCTAAATGGACTGGGGAAGCAGGAAGTGTTGCTTCTATCTTTCATTTCTATTATTTGAGATGTGTTAGAAGGATATTTAGCCTAGTATAGGAAGATTTGGGTGGCAGAGAAAAGCTACAGAATTCCATATGTGAGACATAAAGAAGAAGACAGTTGAACTCCTGGATGGAGAAAGCTGCTTTTTCTCCTATGTGTGGATCCTAATCACCAGAGGACATCTACAATCAAGTGACCTGGTTAGATGAAGATAGGTTCAGCTGAAGTGAGACATTTCAGAGGTGGACTCTGGATATCAACAATCCTTGCTCCCTCTCCAAGTTTGGATTACTGGCTGAGACCTTGGACATCTGTGAAGATCTACTGAATCCATCTACTAAAGATACATCTGTGAACACACATGAGATCCCCAAAACTACAGCTGGACCTATTCACCATCCAGTTACTGGATTGGCTTGAGATCTGGCAGCATTTAGGTTTAGTTTGTAGTATAGTTATACCCTCATAGACCATTGGGAGGGACCCCTTAGTATTTAAGGTCCCTTCATTACCTGTTCAAAAATATTATTAAAACCCCTTTTATACCCAGACCCTCCTTTGTTACTTTTCCTTTCCCAAACCTTGGCACCTCATTGACATTAAGGACCCAATGTGTTTGACCCAGCTATTTCCCTAGTGATCTACCTTTCTACTCCACTTTCCCCATTCCTAACCTTACCAAAACCACATTTATTTATTTACCAACTACATTTGGCAACCCTAGATGGTTTATTTTCTGTGTTTGGGCGAAGGAGAATAGATACCTAGGAGAGGGAGACTGTGTGTTTCAGTGACTTTTAGTGTGGCAGTTTACCAGCTCAGGATTCCATTCTTACTCAGGAGCAGCAGAATTCTATCACAGGCTGGGAAACATATTGGTAGCTTTCCAAGAGCTGGACAAGAGCATTTAAAGAGTAAAAGGACATAATAATAAAAGGTCTTGGGGGGATTTAAATTTTAAAGGAAAAAAGCACAGGGTTTTGTGGAAAAAAAAATTTTACTTTTAAATCTTTTTCTTTTTTCTTTTGTATATTGTCATAAGTTTCATTGTAGCTATAAATACCACCAATAGCACAGTCCACTACAGGTGATTAGTGGAATATCACTTAATGGCTGGAGATATGTTGGATATAATTCTATATGTTTTATAGGAGTGTTTGTTGTGATTTCCCTATGTGTTCTTTAAAGTGTTCTCAAAGTACTGTTACATACTTCTGGAATTTAAATCTTTAAAGCCTATGTTAACTATAACTCTGCACACTGTTCTGGCTTATGTCCCTGTATTGGGAATATGTTGTATTTTTCTGTATAAGTTTAGATGGATGTTATATGGTGTTGCATGTATATTCAAGATTATTGTGAGATGATGTATGAAGGATTCAGAGGTGAAACTACTCCTTATTACGCAAGCAAAAATAGATAAGATGTAGCTTTTTATAAATAATGATTGTATTCCTAATGGTTCTAATGTCTTCACTAGTGTTTAATATGTGGAGAATAATGAAAATACAGATATAGTAAACAACAAAAAAGCAAAATAAACAAAATTAGACAAGGAAAGTGAATAAATTGATTCTAATGCTGAGTCTATTAATTTATTCCCACTCCGTGATGTGCCCTGTATTATGCAGGATGGGAGTGTACATTTAAAGAAACACATACACTTTTCAACAGTGGAGATTGAGGCCATCAAATGGAGAACACCTGGGTTTTTTTTTTTTTGATGAGCCTGTAAAAGTAATAAGGGAACTATGTAAAGCTGTAAAAATGTACAGATTTTTTGGATTTTTTTTTTACTCTTAGAAGAATTACTAACAAAGAGAGAGCATAACCAGTTTATAGAGGAGATTAGAACAAGTCCAGGACTAACACCATAGCCACAAGATTACAAGGAGATGGATTTGAACTCAGTAGTGAACTATGAATGTTGAAACAGGCACATAAATCAGTACTAGAGGTAATGGAAAGGCACTCCTGTAGGCCCAATGCATAGGAAAAGTTTGAAAAAGTGAAGCAGGGTCCAGAAGAAACAATTACCGGATTCCTAGACAGAATATTAGATGCTGCAGAGACCTATTTAGGATTAAATGCCATGGCAGAAGAGACCATTGCCCATGTCAGACGTATATTTGTAAACAGCTCTATAGCTGTAGTGAGAAAGTATTTCAGAGAGCATTGCCCGGACAGGGAGTTGATGACATTGGAGGAACTGAAAAGAAAGGCAACCTATGTCCATGCTGCTAAAAAAGACAGAGCTGCAGATGATAAGGATAACATCATAGAAAGTTTAAGAAAGCAGCTTAGGAAAGCCTACAATCATGCTAAAGACAGCAAAATAAAAGAGGTCAAGGCTGTGGCAGTGTTGAGATCGATATAGTCTAGGGAACAGCAATATAATAAATCAAAGTAATAGGAACACAGGTCCAAAAAGGTGTTTTTGTGTAACAGGATTGGTCACTTCATAAGGGACTATAGATTTAAGGGGCAATTGAATAGGCAGAATAACAGGAATTATTATAACAACAATAGATACAACAATAATAATGGATACAGAGGAAATGGAAACAACTGGAATAATGGGTATAGACAAAATAGCAATGTTTGCCAGAATGCATGTTGTCAGGGACAACAAGAACCAAATCTTGCAATAATGCAGGATTGGGTAAAATCAGGGAAAAGGATTAAATACAGCCAAGTGGTATCTGGAAACAAAGAAGACCAGAACAAAGGGCCATGTTTGTTATGAAGGTATACCCCGGAGCTCAAAAGTTTTAAACAAATCAAAGGGAAATGAAGTAATAATTGAAAGAATTGCGTGTGTTAAGGATAAGGATAATGGAATTGTGGATAATGTGAATAATGTGATTGGAATTAATGATAATTTAATTAGTGTTAATAATAATTGTGAGGAAAGAGAAAATTGTTATGTAAATAGAGTTGGAAATTCTAATGATTGTGCAATAATGGAGAATAATGGAGAATGTAATTTGAATAAGGATATTGTGATTGTAAATGAGAGCAATGATACCAAACTAGAGCTGAAAAGGACTAATAAGAGTAGAGTAAAATCAGAGAAAGGTGTTAAAGATACAAAATCCTGGGAATATCATGTAGTTCAAAAAGATGTTAACTTGGATGGACAGGAAATAGCTGAGCTGTGTTCTGATGTTATTGAATTAGCTCCTGTGTTAGAAACATTCTAACCACCAAATAGTACAGAACCACATGTGTCTGTAACTATTGGAGACCAGATTTATGACCTTCTGGTTGACACTAGAGCTAGTAAATCAGTTTTGCAAAGATTTCTTGAGAATGGTAGAGCTTTCGGTACAATGGAAGTAGTAGATAAACCACAGAGAGTAGCAAAATTACAACCAAAAATGATTACTCTAAGTCCTTTATCTGTGGAGCACTCATTTCTCTGTAAGCCAGAATGCCTGATGAACCTTTTAGGAAGAGATTTTCTGTGTAAATTAAGGACAACTATCTAATGTACTGAATCTGGTGACAACTATTTACATCTCCCAGAAGAATCTCTGAAAGCATTTCTATTGCTGTTCTTAGATTCAATCAGTACAGAGGGTGACTTAGGTATAATCTATCTAATACCTGAGGATATCCCTATAGAATTATGGTTAAGATCATCCACAGATGTAGGCTTATTCAAATCAGCTACTCCAGTCAGGGTGAGGATTAATAAAGGACCAGTTCCTTGTGTACATCAATATTCCTTGACTAAAGAAGCAATAGAGGGTATAAGACCAATCATTGAATCCCTAATCCAACAAGGGATAATTATACCTTGCTTCTCTGAGTTCAATACACCAATTCTACCAATTAAAAAAACAAAATTGGATGAAAATGGTAAACCTGTATACAGATTCATTCAAGATTTGAAAGCAGTAAATGATTATGTTACCAAGACATATCAAGTCCAACTGCTATAATTTCTTCCATTCCAAGTCAGGCGAGATATTACACCATGGTAGGTTTATGCTCAGCATTTTTCTCAATTCCCATCCATGAGGATTCTCAAAAGATCTTTGCTGTTACCTGGGAAAAGACCCAGTGGACATGGACTCATCTTTCACAAGGGTATACAGACTCACCTAGCCAATTTTTGCAGATTCTAAATTGAGAGCTAAAAACCATCAAATTGAAAGAAAGTAAATTGGTGCATTTTGTGGATGATATTCTTTTAGCATACCCAAATACAAAGAGGTATGTCTGAGAGATAGCAAAATTCTTTTGATAGAATTATACAAACGTGGGCATAAAATCTCCAAGGCAAAATTACAGTGGGTTTTACTTTGAGTGGAATATCTTGGATTTGTGTTGTCAGAGGGTTCCAAAAGTATTACTCAAAAAAGAATAGCAGATATCCAAAAACTGAGTGCACCAAAAACCAAGAAGCAACTCAGAGCTATTTTTGGAATTACTGGTTTCAGTAGACAGTGGATGCCTGGATATAGTGAAATCACAAAATGTTTAACAGATCTAACCAGGAATACAGAACCAGAACCTCTGAAACTAAAGCCTGAACATCACGTAGCCTTAAATAAACTTAAAGAAGCTATATTATCTGAACCAGCATTAGGAATCCCAGACTATGCAAAACCATTCCAACTGTTTGTCAGTGAGATCAAAAGTATTGCTTCCAGAGTACTTATGCAGACTTTAGGACAAAGTTATCATCCAATTGGATACTATAGTTGTCAACTTGATCCAATAGCTGTGAGTACAGTACCCTGTCTAAGGGGGGTAGCAGCAGCAGCTGTGCTAGTCCAGAAGTCAGCAGATTTAATCTTGGGTTGTCCTTTAATGGTATATTGTTCACATCAGATAGAAGCACTAATGAGGAAATTTCGTACTCAAGCTTATTCCAACCAGCGAATTTCTCAGTGTGAAATTATTCTCCTGGGTAGTGTGGTGTAGAGTGGGGACATGACTGTTTTTGCAGAATTTCTATTGTCAGTTAAGGTTTTAGAATCTTGGGGAAAAAGTTTCAGTTGGACTTGGGAACTCATGGAGGGAACCAGGGTCCAGCTGAGCTCCTTCTTCTTGAGATTGAAACCTAGCTTAGTTTTGCAGTTTTTTGAGATTTGTTAATTTAGATAAATCATTTGAATCTCCCTACCCTACCTTATTTCCTATCTTCTTTTCCCTTACCTGAATATCTGAGAAGAGTGAATAGGAAAGTGAATCAGAGAGTTAGTTTAAATCTGTGAGAGTTTAGTCCTACCCTGGCAACAAATTATTTATTGAGTCTTTATATCCCACTTCAAACCCCTTTTGATTTCAAAATCACCTTGAGAGCTGAGTGAAGGCAGATCCTTTCTCAGTCTCACATTCCTGCTTCCCTTCCCCCACCTGAGGTTTCTCTAAGCAGTTGTTAGGGCTTCCTTGATCCTTTACCCTATTCAATGTATCCTAGAAGACAATAAACCCCTTTTGTGTTTAAACAAGACCTTTTGCTGTTTCATTAGTTAATTGGTAAGAGAAGGAGGAAGGGGAAAAGAGAAACAACATACTTTCTGGGTTTGAAGGAAGCTGAGGGTGTCCATTTTGAAGGAAGTGTAACTTCAAACCAGTCCTTTCCTGTGAAATTGACTAAAGCTGGTCGTCAATTTCAATCTGTCTTGGCTGACTCTAACTTGGCTGTATAGTGTCCTTTACTTGAAGGGATCAGTCTATTTCCCTTCAGTATTTTGTCTTTAACCTAAGTCCCAGTCTGTATTTCCATGCTGCTGTTTGTCTGCTTAGATTAATTCATCCTCTCCCTTGAAACCCTTGTTACCTCAGTGTTATACTCCCTGAACTCAGACATTACCTTATTTCTTCTGCCACCTCAACTACCATGTTTCATCATTGAACCTTCCTCATCCAATATAGTGCCTTAACTTCCCTACTACCTAGTCTATTCCCTTGATTACCTCCAGCCTTGGGTCCCTTGCCTTGTCTTATTCCCTGATCCTACCAGTTATTACCCTAGCTTCAGCCTCATATTATATCCTGCACCTCCCTATTATATCCTACCTAATCCTCCCTATTTCATCCTTCCAAGGCCCCTATAACAGTAGTCTTACGGGGAAAACCAGGAAAATTAACTTAAATATTATTTGTCGGTCAGTGGGGTGGATAGGAGATAGGAAGGGACAATGGGTAGGACTTTATAAGCCAGGGAACCAGGTTTAACTATAAGGGGAATGACTGTTGAGAGAAATGGCAGTTAAGCCTCACTGTCACTCTGTCTCACCCAGCCTGGAATAACGTCAGAGTATTAAATACATACAATGAGAACTTTAAAGTATTAGGAAACACACAGGGAAACAGTTTAATTGTAATATGATGGGATAGGAAAGGGGGTTAGGTGAAACTATGACTAATTGCCCAGGACTGGAGTCAAAAGAGTAAGATCCTTAACCAACCTAGATTCTGCCAGGTTTTGACAGCTTGGCTAAGTGCCTGAGGAAGAGGAATTGGGTTTGGGATCTCACAACTGATCCAGAGATTTCTTCAGGATATCAGGAACCAACTCTGTCACAGCTGATGACCCAAAAGTAATCAGGTAGGAAGAGATGTCCACCAGAATGCAGTCCACTTCCCTACTCAGAGCTGACTTATAGGATTGATGTCTTCAGCCTTCACAACCTTCACCACTCTCCAAAATCCCAGGTCAAATAGGGACTGCTGATTGCACTTCTGTTCTGAACCCCTCACAGAACAGCAATATGTCTGTTGCTCAGCTCTCTCCTCCCTTCCCCCTGCATTCTATTCAGAATGTCCATGACTTCCAGCAAAGACTTTCCGTAACATGCTTACACAAATCTCCTTTTAAACTTTTAAAGCCTATACCTATTAGAGTTGAGAGAACATCCAGTTAAAGAGGTGTAGTGTAATAAATCCATCTATGCTTCTTCCTGATTTGCCAAAGAATGGTGAACCATTGCATGAGTGTGTAGGAGTACTAGATCTAGTGGATATGCCTAGGATGGATTTAAAATGCACTCAAATTGAAAATCCAGACTTGGATTTATTCACTGATGGTTATTCATATTTGTGTAATGGAATCATATGTACTGGAGCTGCAGTTGTCACAGAATTTGAGACACTGTGGTATGGCTCATTACCTAGTAATCTTAATGCACAAGGTGCAGAATTGGTGGCATTGAAGCGTTTGTCTTCTAGATGATGGTAAAAGTACAAATATTTATATAGACTCTCATTATGCATTTTCTGTGTGCCATGCAACAGGAAAGATCTGGAAACAAGGTTTTATTACTGCATCAGGAAAACCAATAGCATATGCAGGAATAACAACTGAGTTGTTGGATGCTATCCAAAAACCTAAACAACTAGTGGTAATCCATTGTAGAAGTCATACTTGTGATAGAGATTCAGTCTCTAAAGGTAATCACAAAGCTGATATCACTGCAAAGTATGTTGCCCAAAATGCTCCAATTTATGTAATGAATTTGCCAACAATTGGATCAGATGATTTAGAAAGAGTTTATGTAGACTCAGAAATCCAGAAATGGAAAGAAATTTGGAGCAAGAAAAGAACATGGGATATGGATTACTGATACTGGAAAACTGTTGTTACCAAAAGATTTCTAAAACTATTTGTGTCAAGTGTCAAGTCCATACAAAAGGTCATTTTGGTACACAAGCTGTAGTAGATTCCATCAATGGCAGTGGATTGCACCAGGTATAAGTACTGTTGCAAAAAAGATCTGTTATACTTGCTCTGTTTGCCAAAAATTCAATCAAAGTGCATTAAGAAAGAAAGGTTTACCTGGTAGATGTTTAGCATATTGTTCATTCCAGTTTGCAAATTGATTATATCAGTATGTTTTGTCTTGTAATTGTTAATAGATTAACTAAATGGCCTGAAGCATTTCAATCTAATGCTAATACAGCAAGTTTTGTGGTGAAAGTGTTACTTAAGGAAATTGTTCCTAGGTTTGGTGTAGTTCTTACCATAGATTTGGATAAGGGGTTTCATTTCACTCAGGATATCCTTAAAAGAGTATATGAAAATCTAGGAATAACACCTAAGTATTGTGTTCCTTATCACCTACAAAGTTCAGATCAAGTGGAGTGTATGAATAGTGAACTCAAAACTATGGTAGGGAAACTCTCTGCTGAATCTCATCTCAAATGACTACATATTCTTCCCCATAGCTTTGTTTTACCTACATACAAGACCAAGAGCAGATTTGCATATATTACCTTATGAAATGCTCTTTGAACATGCTCCATTATAGACAAAGATTTGTAAGGCAATTTATGCATCACTTTTAGGAGGAGATTGCCAAATTGCTTCATATTTAAGTGCATTACAATAAAGGCTCAAAGAATTAATTGATATGGGAGTATTAATTCAGTCTGGTTCATTGGATTAGTCTCTTCATAATTTTCAACCAGGTGATATGGTGTATGTGAAAAATTTTGCCAAAACATCAGCAACATAAGAAAGTTAGATTGGTCCTTATACAGTTGTATTGGTTTCACCATCTTCAGTAAAGGTATTAGGTAGAGATTCATGGTATCATTGTTTGCATATTAAATTAGCTCATGGAATTGATAATGTAAATGTAGAAATGAAAGAAGGAGGAGGAGGAGAAGGAGGAGGGGGAGAAGAAGGAAGAGGGGGAAGGAGAAAGAGGAGGAAGAGGAGAAGGAGGAGAAAGAGGAGAAGGAGAAGGAGAAGGAGGAGGAGGAGAAGGAGAAAACATGGAAAGTTGAGATTCATGAGTCAAATAGAGTCTGCAGTCAAAAAGATCAATAAGGATTGGACCATTCCAGTGGAAGAGGACATTTGGATGAAAGAGGACATGGATGATGAAGAGGAGGATTCAGGAAATTAGTGGATGTTGTACTAAGACTGAAAAACTTATAAAAATTAAGCTGATGAAGACTTGGTTAAAAGGCAAATTTTCCTGGGTAGGACGAGTTAGCATGGTAAAAATGACCATTCTACCCAAATTAATTTATCTATTTGGCGCCATTCCTATCAAACTACCAAAAGGCTTTTTTACTGTATTAGGAAAAACTATAACAAAGTTCATCTGGAATAACAAAAGATCAAGAATATCAAGGGAAATAATGAAAAAAAAATGTGAAGGAAGGAGGCCTAGGAGTACCAGATATTAAACTGTACTATAAAGCAGCAGTCATCAAAATGGTACTGGCTAAGAAACAGAAGGGAGGATCAGTGGAATAGACTTGGGGTAAATGACATCAGCAAGACAGTGTATGATAAGCCCAAAGAGCCCAACTTTTGGGACAAAAAACCACTATTTGACAAAAACTGCTGGGAAATTTGGAAAACAATACGGGAGAGAATAGGTTTAGATCAACATCTTACACCCTACACCAAGATAAATTCAGAATGGGTGAATGACTTGAATATAAAGAGGGAAACTATAAATAAGTTAAGTGAACATAGAATAGTTTACTTGTCAGATCTCTGGGAAAGGAAAGATTTTAAAACCAAACAAGAGTTAGAGAAAATTACAAAATGTAAATTAAATGGTTTTGATTATATCAAACTAAAAAGCTTTTGTACAAAAACAATGTAGCCAAAATCAGAAGGGAAACAACAAATTGGGAAAAAATCTTTATAACAAAAAACTCTGACGGGGTCTAATTACTCAAACATACAAGGAGTTAAACCAATTGTATAAAAAAACCAAGCCATTCCCCAATTGGTAAATGGGCAAGAGACATGAATAGGCAATTTTCAGATAAAGAAATCAAAAGTATCAATAAACACATGAGAAAGTGTTCTAAAACTCTAATAATTAGAGAAATGCAAATCAAAACAACTCTGAGGTATCACCTCACACCTAGCAGATTGGCTAAAATGAAAGAAGGGGAGAGTAATGAATGCTGGAGGGGATGTGGCAAAACTGGGACATTAATGCATTGTTGGTGGAGTTGTGAACTGATCCAACCATTCTGGCTGGCAATTTGGAACTATGCTCAAAGGGCTTTAAAAGAATGCCTGCCCTTTGATCCAGCCATACCATTGTTGGGTTTGTACCCCAAAGAGATCATAGATAAATAGACTTGTACAAAAATACTTACAGCCGCATTTTTTGTGGTGGCAAAAAACTGGAAAATGAGGGCATGCCCTTCAATTGGGGAATGGCTGAACAAATTGTGGTATATGTTGGTGATGGAATACTACTGTGCTAAAAGGAATAATAAACTGGGGGAATTCCATGTGAACTGGAAAGACCTCCGGGAACTGATGCAGAGTGAAAGGAGCAGAGCCAGAAGAACATTGTACACAGAGACCAATACACTGTGGTAAAATAGAATGTAATGGACTTCTGTACTAGCAGCAATGCAATGACCCAGGACAATTCTGAGGGATTTATGGAAAAGAAAGCTTTCCACATTCAGAGGAAGAACTGCAGGAGTGAAAACAGAAGAAAAACAACTGCTTGAACACATGGATTGAGGCAGACATGATTGGAGATGTAGACTTGAAACTACCACACCAATGCAACTATCAACAATTTGGAAATAGGTCTTGATCAATGACACATGTTAAAACCAGTGGAAATACACATCAGCCATGGGGGGGAGGGGGAAGTCAGGGGGTTAAAGGGAAAGTAAGAGCATTAATTATGTAACCATGTTAACTTTTCAAAAAAATAAATATTAATAAATGTTAAAAAAAAAAGCAAATTTTCCAATGAGTAGGATCATGTAATTAATGGCCTAATGTTCGAAGGAATTTGAGTAATGTAAATAGCACCATTACATATTCATCTATACGCATCACTATATATTGCCTTCAAGAACTTTGGAGGACAAGGAGGAGAAAAGATTTCTTCAAAAAACAACATAAGGACTTCCGGTTAAGATGGCGGCAGAGTAAGGAGCAGCTGCTCGATCTCTCCTGACCGAATCACACAGGACCCCTCAAGGGGAAATAAAAACGAGTCCAGAGGAACGAAGGAACCCCACAAAAGGGCGCAGCATTGAAGGTACGCAGAATCGGGGCATTTCCACACTTTAAAGGGGTGAAACAGTTCACACTAAAACACGAGAGGAAGAAGCCCCTCCCCCACCCCCCACACCGCACAAGCGGGTAAACAGGACTGGGGCAACCAGATAATCACTGGCAGCCCCTGAGCCCGTACCTGTGCACTGCAAGACGAGGGACCCCAGGTGGCCGGGACTTTCCCTGAGCGCCCACTTGGGTGAAGGCACCGCCTCCAGCCGGGACAAAGGCCCCTAAAATGCAGCCTTTCCCAAGCTCTGAAGGCATCGCCTCAGGGGCGAATAAAGATCTCCAGCCCATGGACTTTCACTACCTTCTGCGGGGGTGAAAGCAGGGCCCTAAGAGCATCAGCGCAGGCAAAGGCAGTGCCCTAGGCTTGAATAACAATCTCCAGCCCAGGCTTGGACCTCCAGTGAGGACCCGGTGCAGACCTGAGCATGGCTGTGGAAGCAGCCCCAAAGACTGCTGAAGGAACCTCGGGCAGAGGGGCAGACCGGGAACTACCAGGAGGCCTGACCCTGAGGACAAGGAGACCGGAGCCCACCCCCCCTTCCCCCCCAAGCTTGCAAGGCCCAGGCAGACCCGGAGTGCAAAGACAAAGCGGAAAAGGGGCGGGGCTAACAATGGCCAGCAATAAGGAA
>NC_058133.1:223149222-223236033 GCF_016433145.1 Gracilinanus agilis
GGTGAAGGGGAAAATAGGAGCATGAAACATGTAACCATGTTAAAAATGATTATTAATAAATGTTTAAAAAAATATAAGAAGAAAAGAGATCTGAAGTTTTTTTAATTTTTATTTTGAATATTTTCCCCTAATTACATATTTCATGTTCTTTCCCTTTCCCCCAAACCCCCCTGACCCCCCCCCTTAGCCAACGCACAATTCCACTGGGTTTTACATGTATCTTTGATCAAGACCTAATTCCATATTATTGATAGTTGGACTAGAGTTATCCATTAGTGTGTACATCCCCAATAATGTCCCAATCAGCCCATGTGTTCAAGCAGTTGTTTTTCTTCTGTTTTTCTCCTCCCACAGTTCTCCCTCCGAATGTGGCTACTTTTCTTTCTCATAAGTCCCTCAGCCTTGCTCTGGATCATTGCATTGCTGTTAGTAGAGAAGTCCGTTATGTTCGATTGTACATACAGAGATCAGTCTCTGTGTACAATGTTCTCCTGGATCTGCTCCTTTCACTCTGCATCAATTCCTGGAAGTCATTCCAGTTCACATGGAATTCCTCCAGTTCTTTATTCCTTTAAGCACAAAAGTATTCCATCACCAACAGATACCACAATTTGTTCAGTCATTCCCCAATCAAAGGACATTCTCTCGTTTTCCAGTTTTTTTTTTGCCACCACAAAGAACGAGGCTATAAATATTTTTGTACAAATCTTTTTCCTTATTATCTCTTTGGGGTATAATCCAAGCATTGCTATGGCTGGATCAAAAGGCAGATAGTCTTTTAAAGCCCTTTGATTATAGTTCCAAATTGCCATCCAGAATGGTTGGATCAGTTCACAACTCCACCAGCAGTGTATTAATGTCCCAATTTGCCACATCCCCTCCAAAATTCATTACTTTCCCTTGTTGTCATGTTAGCTAATCTGTTAGGTGTGAGGTGATACCTCAGAGTTGTTTTGATTTGTATTTCTCTGATTATTAGAGATTTGGAACACTTTCTCATGTGCTTATTGATAGTTTTGATTTCTTTATCTGAAAATTGTCTATTCATGTCTCTTGCCCATTTATTGATTGGGAGATGGTTTGATTTTTTTTGTACAACTGATTTAGCTCCTTGTATATTTGAGTAATTAGACCTTTATCTAAGTTTTTGTTATAAAGATTTTTTTCTCAATTTGTTTCCCTTCTAATTTTGGTAGCATTGGATTTCTCTGTCCAAAAACTTTTTAGTTTAATATAGTCAAAATTATTTATTTTACATTTTGTGATCTTCTAACTCTTGTTTGGTTTTAAAATCTGTCCCTTCTCATAGATGTGACAAGTATACTATTCTGTGCTCACCCAGTTTACCTATAGTTTCCTTCTTTATATTCAAGTCATTCACCCATTCTGAGTTTATCTTGGTATAGGATGTGAGATATTGATCTAGGCCCAATCTCTCTCATATTGTTTTCCAATTTTCCCAGCAGTTTTTGTCAAATTTGTCCCCAAAGCTAGGTTCTTTGGGTTTATCAAAAACTGTCTTGCTGAGGGCGCTTATCCCTAGTCTATTCCACTGATTCACCCTTCTGTCTCTTCGCCAGTACCATATTGCTTTGATGACTACTGTTTTATAGTACAATTTAAAATCTGGTACTGCTAGGCCACCTTCCTTCATATTTTTTTCATTATTTCCCTTGATATTCTTGATCTTTTGTTATTCCAAATGAACTTTGTTATAGTTTTTTCTAATTCAGTAAAAAAGTTTTTTGGTAGTTTGATAGGTATGGCTCTAAATAGGTAAATAAATTTGGGTAGAATGGTCATTTTTATTATGTTAGCTCATCCTACCCATGAGCAAACAATGTTTTTCTTATTGTTTAGATCTAGTTTTAATTGTTTGGGAAGTGTTTTGTAGTTGTATTTGTATAATTCTTGTGTTTGTTTTGGTAGATAGATTCCTAAGTATTTTATATTGTCTAGGGTGATTTTAAATGGTGTTTCTCTTTCTACCTCTTGCTGCTGTGACGTGTTGGAAATATCTAGAGATGCTGATGATTTATGTGCATTTATATTGTATCCTACAACTTTGCTAAAGTTGTTGATTATTTCTACAAGCTTCTTAGTTGATTCTCTAGGATTTTTTAAGTAGACCATCATATCAACTGCAAAGAGTGATAGCTTTGTCTCCTCATTGCTTATTTTAATACTTCAATTTCTTTTTCCTCTCTAATTGCTACTGCTAGTGTTTCCAGTACAATGTTAAATAATAGAGGTGAGAATGGGTATCCTTGTTTCACTCCTGGTCTTACTGGAAATGTTTCTAATTTATCCCCATTGCAGATGATGTTTGTTAATGGTTTTAGATACATAACATTTATTATTTTTAGGAAAGACCCTTTTATTCCTAAACTTTCTAGTGTTTTCAGTAGGAATGGGTATTGTATTTTGTCAAAGGCTTTTTCAGCATCTATTGAGATAATCATGTGGTTTTTGTTTGTTTGCTTGTCAATATGGTCAATTATGTGGATGGTTTTCCTAATGTTGAACCATCCTTGCATTCCTGGTGTAAATCCCACCTGATCATAATGAATAACCTTTGTGATGTATGTTCATTAGGTAGATTGGTCTGTAGTTTTCTTTCTCTAGTTTTGATCTACCTGGCTTTGCGATCAGTACCATATTTGTGTCATAAAAGGAATTTGGTAGAACTCCTTCTTTGCTTATTATGTCAAATAGCTTGTATAGTATTGGAATTCGTTATTCTTTAAACATTTGATAGAATTCACTTGTGAATCCTATCCATATCACCTAGATTGCTATATTTATTGCCATATAATTGGGCAAAATTGTTTGTAATGTTTGCTTTGATTTCCTCTTCATTAGAGGTGAGGTCTCCTTTTTCATCTTTGATACTGATTATTTGGTTTTCTTCTTTCCTTTTTTTAAATTAGATTGACCAGTACTTTGTCAATTGTATTCATTTTTTCAAAGTACCAGCTTCTAGTCTTATTTATTATTTCAATAGTTCTTTTACTTTCAATTTTATTAATTTCTCCTTTGATTTTTATAATCTCTACTTTAGTTTTTAACTGGGGATTTTCAATTTGTTCCCTTTCTAGTTTTTTAATTTACATGCCCAGTTCATTGATCTTTGCCCTCTCTAATTTGTTAATACATGCACTCAAGGATATACATTTCCCCCTGAGAACTGCTTTAGCTGCGTCCCACAGGTTTTGGTAGGATGTCTCATCATTGTCATTCTCTTCAATGAAATCATTAATTGTTTCTATGATTTCTTATTTAACTATATGATTTTGGAGAATCATATTATTTCATTTCCAATTAGTTTTTTATTTTCTTGTCCATGTGCCATTACTGATTATTATTTTTATTGCATTATGATCTGAAAAGTTTACATTTATTTTTTCTGTTCTTTTGCATTTGTTTGCTGTGTTTCTATGCCCTAGTACATGGTCAATCTTTGTGAATAATGTACCACATGCTGCTGAAAAGAAGGTGTATTCTTTTTTGTCCCTATTTATTTTTCTCCATATATCTAACAACTCTATTTTTTCTGGGATTTCATTCACCTCTCATCTCTTTCTCATTCATTTTTTGGTTTGATTTATCTAGATCTGGTAGAGGAATATTTAGATCTTCAATTAGAATGGTTTTCTAATCTATTTCCTCCTTGAGCTCTGCCAGTTTCTCCTTTAGAAGTTTGGATGCTATACCATTTTGGTGCGTACATTTTGAGTACTGTTATTTCCTCTATATCTATACTGCCTTTTATCAGGATGTAATTACCGTCCCTATCTCTTTTAGTCAGATCTATTTTTACTTTGGTTTTATCAGAAATCATGATTGCCCCTCCTGCCTTCTTTTTCTCAGTTGAAGCTCAAAAGACTTTACTCCAGCCATTGACCTTAACCCTGTGTATGTCAACCTGCCTCATGTGTGTTTCTTGTAGACAACATATGGTAGGATTTTGGTTTCTAATCCACTCTGCCATTTGCTTCTGTTTTATGAGCAAGTTCATCACATTCACATTCACATTCAGGGTTATAATATTCAGTTGTGTATTCCCTAACATTTTGGTATCCTCTCCTAATTCTACCCCTTCTTCTTACAGTATTTCCTTTTAAACATGTGGCTTGTTTTATATCAGTCCCCCTTGTCCCCTCCCTTGGTTTACTACCCTTTCCTTCCCCTCTTATTATTTTTTAAGGCCTAATGAATTCCCTCCCCCTCTCTTCCCCTCCTTTTAAGAACTCCCCACCCCACTGCCCCCCTTGGTTTATCCCTTCTGACTTTATCCTTAGGGTTAGATAGAATTTGATATCCCAATGGATCTAGCTACTCTTCCCCCTCAGGATTAATTCCACTGAGAGTAAGGTTTAAGTATTTTCCATTAATGCTCTCTTTCTCTCCTTATAATAGTTTTCATTGCCTCTCCTTCCCATGCCCTCTTTGTGTGGTATAGATTATCCTATTTTTCTTATTCCTTCAAGTTACTCTTGGTGCCATCTTCTAATCCCTCCTATGCTTCCCCCCCCCATATCATCTTAGACGATTTAGTACTCCATCCTCTCCTTATTACTAATTCTTCTAATTACTATAATAGTGAGTACAATTTTTAGAATTACACATAATATTTCTCCATATAGAAATACAAATCATTTGATCTTTTGAAACCCTTGAATAAGGCAATTTAAAGATAAGAATTTTCTTTCTTTCCCCTCTCTTTCTTATTTACTTTTTTATGTTTCTCTTGAGTTTTGTGGTTGGATATCAAACTTTCCATTTAGTCCTGGTCTTTTCTGTGCAAATACTTGGAAATCTTCTATCTTGTTGAAAGCCCATTCTTTCCCCTGGAAGTATATAGTCAATTTTGATGGGTTGGTGATCCTTGGTTATATACCCAATTCTCTTGCCTTTCTGAATATCATGTTCCAAGACTTGTGGTCTTGTAGTGTGGAGGCTGCCAGATCCTGTGTAATCCTGATTGGTGTTCCTTGATATGAATTATTTCTTTCTGACTTCTTGCACTATTTTCTCCTTAACTTGGAATTTGGCTATTACATTCCTGGGGGTTGTCTTCTGAGGATTTAGTGTAGAGAGTGTTCTATGGGCTCTTTCAGTGTCTGTTTTGCCCTTTTGTTTGAGGACATCAGGGCAGTTTTGTTGGATAATTTCTTGTAGTATAATATCTAGATTTCTATTTGTCTCTGAATTTTCTGGAAGACCAATAATTCTCAAGTTGTCTCTTCTAGACCTGTTTTCTTGATCTATTATCTTCTCATTGAGATATTTCATGTTTCCTTCTAATTTGTCAGTCTTTTGACTTTGCTTTATTAATTCTTGCTGTCTTGTGAGATCATTGGCTTCTATTTGCCCAACTCTAGCTTTAAAGACTGGTTTTTGGCTATAATCTTTTGGTTTTCCTTTTTCAATCTGGTCTATCTGGCTCTTCTTGACTTCCAGCAGGTCATTTCTGGTCTTCAATTTGCTTATCATTTCATTTGATTTCTGAGCCTCACTTTCCAATTGCAAAATTCTACCTTTTAAACTGTTATTTTCTTGCCAGATCTCTTCCATCTTTCTCATGATCTCAGATTTGAACTCTTCAAGAGCTTGTGACCAATTTTCATTTTTTTGGGAAGGTTTGGATGTCTTTAATAGTTTGTCCTCCTCTCTTTTCTGGTTTTTTTTTCTGTGCAGAAGTTATCAATATTAGAGCTTTTTTTTTTTTTCTTGGTCTTCTTCTTGTTTATTTCTTGGGCTGTGCTTGGCATTATTATGCTTT
The DNA here is from genome assembly GCF_016433145.1 of Gracilinanus agilis. Classification (NCBI taxonomy): domain Eukaryota; kingdom Metazoa; phylum Chordata; class Mammalia; order Didelphimorphia; family Didelphidae; genus Gracilinanus; species Gracilinanus agilis. The sequence goes on from NC_058133.1 coordinate 223,155,008, forward strand.
TTTAGCCAGAAGTCTGAGTACGGCAAGCAGATTCTATTTGTATGGAGCTCATTAGCTCAGGCAGTTTTTGCCTGAGGCTACTTTGTGAGTCTCCTGGCTTTCACTGTCTGCTAGGCCTTTGCTGTCCACAGCCCCTCTCAGCCTCACTCCTGCACCCAAGGTCTGTGCTCCCCAGCCTCCTGGGGTCTCTGGTCTAGCTGTTTTCAGGGTCCTAGTCAGTTGCCCAGAGCCAGGAAATTGGCCCATGCTTGCTCCTCCTCATGAGGTTTCCCCCTGAATCTCAGCACGCTGGGCTGCTTCCACTGTCCGTTGTCTCTCTGAGCCCCACTCCTGAGCCCAAGGTCTGCGTTCTCCAGCCTCCTGGCATCTCAAGTCTTGCTGGTCTCAGGGGCAAGCTTCTAGTGGTGCTAGTTAGCTGCCAAGGAGCTAGATTGTGTGCTCCCATTCACTCTAATTCTGGTGCAGAGCCTCTGACTCTGGTACTGTGGGTGGGTTGATCAGCTCACGTTTTGATGGGAGCTATTTCCCCCCATCATAGTGTGGAAGTGCCCCAAATCCCACGTACCTTCAATACTGTGCCCTATTGTAGGGTCCCTTCTTTCATCTGGATTTGTTTTTTTGTCCTTTGGAGGTATGCTGGTGATTGGTAGTGAGGAGAGTTACAGTGCCCTGCTTCTACTCTGCAGCCATCTTAACCTGGAAGTGAGATCTGAAGTTTTGATAGGTGTTGTTATAATTATCTGTGAGGTCTCTTGTATCTATTTGAGATGGTAGAAATGATGTACAGAGAGAAATAAGATGACCCTTCTCCTTTATAACAGTTGCCCAGGCAGGATCCTTCAGGTCAAGAGGTATATCCCTTCAGGACCCACCTGGGGTTAATTGATATGTTGATTTGGGCTCTTTAGCTAGGATAATGACTTGTATTCTGACTACGTTTTCTCCCTTCCCAAACAAGCTTTGAAACTGATTTAGGAAGGTACTTTAAACTTTATATATTAAACAGGAAAGATAAGGTTAAAGGACTGTGGTATAGGAGACCCTATTCTAATTGTTACTAATGAGACTCTCAACTGCTGGCAAATGAAGAATCAATGTAGCTTCCCTCTGGTTCAGCCTGGCCAGGACTAAACCAGAGTAGGTAAACTGCTGGGAAATCTTCAGCTTCTTCTTCAGTAGATCTTCAGCCTTAACAGTTGAGTTATGTCCACCCTTTCCACCCTCTTCTTTGTCTCCTGCCCACTTCCCGGATCCCTCCTGGACCCTGGGAAACCTAGATATCTAGATGATGAAACTCCTAATATCTAGGGGCAGTAGACACCAAGGTGGTGGTCAGGTACAGGTTGAAAATGGTATCTCAAGTACAGGAAGAGTTTGCAGAGAGATGTTTGCACCCTCTCGCTCCAAGACCAGGATCCACCGATCTCCAGCCTCAGCACAGGTCAAAGACCCAGAATCTCTCCTCAGGATTCTCAACTTCCCCTCCTGCCTCTCGCATGCCTTCCTGGGAACATTCCATCCAACTGACTTATTTGTCAATCAAAGGTGAACTTCAAGCTCCCAGAGATTCAATATAACAGTGTCATACATCCAACAGTAACATATTGCAACACGACATAGTAAAATAACAACATTACAAAACATATACACAGAAACCTAAACAGGTTAGGATACATTGATTCACTAGTTTCAATGAGTGGAACAATGCATAAGTACTAAAAAGTTAGAATTAATTATAAGATAGTTATTTACTAACAATGGATAGTTAGTTACTAACAACAAAGAGCTAGTTATTTAGGTTAGGATTTAGTTAAACTAAAATACTAATAACATAGGAATAGTTTTAGAAGATTTTGTTTGAGATAGAGTTATAGTTATCTAGATTAGAGTGGATAAGATAAGATACTAATGTGCATTACACTACAGTACAACATACATAAAAAATTGCATTACATGAAAAATGTGTAACATATTACAGATCACATGTCACAAAAATGTGTAAATAGTTATGTATTTATAACTATAGAGTGTATTATAGTTAGAATTATAAAATTATATTATAGTGTATGTATTTATATATGTAATATGTGTATAAACATGTATACTTAAAATGTATATATTATATGTACATGTATATATAGCATACTTGTATATAATGTATGCATATATTGTATGTATTATATATACATATGTATATACATAAAATTCTGTATGTAGTTATTTAAGTTACATACATACAGTTCTATATAAAAGTGTAGTTTTCTGTAATTTAGAATAAGATTGTTAAAAACCTTTATCTATTTTAAATGTAATTTGTATATATAAGTTTAATGCTTGGTTTAATTTTTATGTATAAACTTATGCAATGTTATATTAATTGTATCTTTTTCAAAAATTTTCATTACAATAGTAGTAGAATTTTCTGTATTAGTTAATGAGGGTAATATTTTAATATTTTGCATGAAGTTTGTGTTTGCATTTCTATTTTGCTGTTAATTTTGTTGAATTTTGTTTTTGCATATGTTAACTTTGAATCAATTTGAACTTTGTAACTGTTCATTGTATAATTTTCCTTCTACCTTTCCTTGACTTAATTCCTAGAGTAAGGTAGTATTAGATAATATAGATTGAGAGTAGTTTGTTTATTGTTTGGGGTTAGAATTTTAGTTTTGTTTGTTAGTGCACAAATACCAAAATATTGTATGAAACACTATTTTGGCTCTATGCAAAGGGGGGGGGGCGAACTGTTAGAAGGATATTTAGTCTAGTATAGAAAGATTTGAGTGGCAGAGAAAAGCTACAGAATTCCATATGCGAGACATAAAGAGGAAGACAGTTGAACTCCTGGAGGGAGGAAGCTGCTTTTTCTCCTGTGTATAGATCCTAATCACCAGAGGACATCTACAATCAAGTGACCTGGTTTGTTGAAGATAGGTTGAGCTGAAGCAAGACATTTCAGAGGTGGACTCTGGATGTCAACAATCCTTGCTTCCTCTCCAAGCTTGGATTACTGGCTTAAACCTTGGACATCCGTGAAGATCTACTAAATCCATCTACTAAAGATACATCTTTGAACACACATGAGATTCCCCAAACTACAGCTGGACCTATTCACCATCCAGTTACTGGATTGGCTTGAGATTTGGCAGCATTTAGTTTTATTTTGTAGTATAGTTATACCCTCACGGACCATTGGGAGGGACCAATGTTTAGTATTTAAGGTAGATTACCTGATCCCTTCATTACCTGTTCCAAAACACTATTAAAACCCCTTTTATACCCAGACCCTCCTTCCTTTCCCAAACCTTGGCATCTCATTGACAGTAAGGACCCACTGTGTTTGACCCAGCTATTTTCCTGGCGATTTACCTTTCTACTCCACTTTCCCCATTCCTAACCTTACCAAAACCACATTTATTTATTTACCATCTACAGATAGTACCTCAGAGTTGTTTTATCTTTCTCTAGTCAACAGTGATTTAAAGCATTTTTTTTCATATAACTATGGATGTCTTCTGAATATTGCCCCAATCCTGTTGTCATATACCTATCCTACTGACCTCTTGAATCATCTTAGGCTGGGAAAATGTCTCATGTCAATTTCTGGTGAGACTCTGCTACATCAAGATTCAATTTAAGGAGTTATTTTAAAGTTATTTTGAAGGGAATGTTGAGAGTGTTTGGCTGGGTTGCTGCTTCTAGTCTGCCATCTTGGCTCCATTTCGCCATTAGTTTTTAATATAATTCTACAAATACCCACAAGAATAAGAAAAGAAAAAGAAATTGAGAACATAAGTATAGACAGAGGAAACAAAACTATCACTTTTGCAGATGGTATGATGAAATCTAGAGAATCCTAGACCAGCTAAAACACTATATGGGATTTGTGGATGTGCTTTTTGTAGTGACAAAAAAATTGAAAATGAGGCCTTTGATTGGGGAATGGCTGAACAAATTCTGGTATATGATGGTTATAGAATACCACTGTGCTATAAGGAAGGATAAACTGCTTTATTTCTATAAGAACTGGAAAGGCCTACATGAACTGATGTAGAATAAAATAAGCAGAACAAAAAGAACATTATACACGCTAACTAAAACATTGTGGGATGACCAAATGTAATTGACTTTGCTTCTAAAAACAACACAATGTTCCAGGACAATCTGGAGGGACTTATGAGAAAGAAAGAATGCTATTCAAGTCTAGATATGATTGGAGAAGAAATGCAGAAGAAAACATATGATTTATCACTTGTTTATATAATGATATGGAGTTTTGAATTTTAGAAGATTATCACAAAAATTAATAATATTGTTATTATTAAAAATGATGAGGGCCGAGATCAAAAGGAAGAATAGTATTTTAATAAAAGCCATGCTGATAAAGATAAACTGACCACGTGCCTGTAAGAAACCTATTCCAACCTCACCTCAGCCATTTACCTTTCCTCTCTCCGCAAGCTCAGGTAGCTAAAGAGGCAGGTAGCTAAAAAGGCAGGTAGCTCAAAGAGGAAGTTCAAAGTCACTTCCCCCTATTTAAAACAGTCCCTCACCTTGAATACGTCATCCAAAACAGGAAACCCATTAGGGATCACGGGAAATGTAGTTCCAAGTATCCCAAGTGATGTTAAATGACACATAACCCCCCTTTTTCAGTGGATCTTAAACCAAAAGAAAAGAGGACAAAAGCTAGCTGCGTTAACAAAAAGCCAATTTTGGGGCAGTACCCCACTGGCATAAGAGTGTCCATTCAAAACAAATGCATTCAATTCGTTCAACCCCCATAGTTCAGATCAACTGCGCCCCAAAGTTCAAATTTTGGTCTTCATGATCCAGTGAAGGCTCTTCAGGCATCTTTTGGTGCCTCCACCAAACAGGTTCGTCATCTGGATTCTGGGGAGATGGCAAAATCCTTATCCTGAAATTACTTTCAAAGAATTTAAACTTTACATTATAGATTTTAAAACATACATTTTCTTCTGAGAATTAACATTACCCCCCTGAGTTTACTTCTAAAGGAGTAAAAATTGACTTGCAATATAGATTATAGTTCAGACATTATGATTATAAAAACTTAACACACACACCCCCCTGAGGAAAATTTTAAAAGACACATAACTCCCCTGAAAAGGTCAGCCAAGGATGCATGGCTGAGTGAGTCACGGGGGTGCATGAAATCAATTGGCAAAAGAAGTAATAAAAAAAATAAAAATAAAAAGAATAAAATTCAAAAAAAAAGAGAAAAAATTAACTTTTGAATGAAATGTAAAATGTGCAAAAAATGTAGGGGAAATAAACAGGCCTTTGATTCAAAGCCCAATGAAAGCGATTTAAGCAGTTTCCTATAACCCATTTAGGGCCAGGACTACAGAAAAATTGCCATTTAGTCTCTCTCTCTCTCTCTCTCTCTCTCTCTCTCTCTCTATATATATATATATATATATATATATATATATGAATAAGGAAAATGCCTTTCTTTGATCCGATTTTTCCTTGCACCTTCTCAGGGAATGAGCCATTAAATGATAGCCAATCTTAGGTGCTTCACTAGGAATTTAAGTTGAGGGGACCCACGTCCTCTAAAGTTTTAGAAAAGACTGGGACTCCAGGACTCAAACCCCAATTTTCAAGCCCTTCAAGTATTGGCATAGAACTCCTGCAATTCATGCAGATTCTCAGTCAAATCTCTGTAACCATGTGGCTCGGCACTTCTCCTGGAATCAGACAGAGAGGCATTAAATCACAATCCCATAGTCTCAAGGCTCTTCAGGTGTTTGCATTAAGCTTATATTGCTGTAAAATAAAAAAAAAAGATAAATAATGATTATATATGTACTTCCAGTACAAGATGAGAAAAAGGAAAAATCAATTGCTCTAATTAAAAAAAAATTTTTAAAAATCAAATATATATATATAGCTTAGAACTAGAAGGGTTTTGTTACCCAAAAATGAGATTTTCTGTGAGAGAAAGTGGGTTTTACAAAATAGCAGATTCACAATGCACATTCAAATAGAGTACCATATTTCTAATAACACATTTTAAAACAATAAACAATGATGTTCAAAAAATCATATACTTGTTACAACTTTTAAACCTTGGCTAAGGGTTTCTCAACAAATTCTGTTACTGCTTCCATATAAAAACCTGATATTAAAAAAAAACCCCTTCTGGTCTAAATTATCCTCAAGAATTCTAGACCCTTCTGATAAAAGAGGCTAAAACATAGACTAATATAAAAAAATATATAAGACAACAATTCTTCACAATAAAATATATAAAGCTTATCCTTAAAGACAACAATTCTTTAAAATAAATACATAAAAACCTTATCATTTATACAGAATGGTACTAAGCATCTAAAGTAAATTTTTAAAAGACCTCTCATAAAATTACAATTTAAATCTCAAAACAGGCATCAAACTCTCCAAGGTTGAACAAAATTAAGGCAATTTATAATGTGTAACTTTCAAATGGTACTAGAACATAGCATTGTTGTTGATTACAGTAAAAATGAAACCTGAAATAAATTAGGAAATATAATGAGTATCAGATAACAAGCTGGTCAAAACCTCTTACCAGTTCTAATAGATTTTTCTCATTATTTGGGAGTTACAATAAAATCATAAACAGAATTAATCTAGCAGCCACAAACTATATTAACTTAAAATGATTCAGTGCAACAGGAAAATCAACGAAATAAGCAAGATTAATTTACAAATCTAATTAGCAAAATACAGTAAGATACAGTCTCTCTAAAACAGAAATAAAACTCATTCAGTTCCCGAGGTTTAAAAGTTCACCCCTTGTTCAATTTCAGGTTCTTTTGATTGAGTTCTGCTGAGTTTAAGGAGTTTTTTTATAATCAGTCTTTGCTCTCAGTTCAAAGTTCTGAGCAGGTATGGGGGTGAATAGGCCATGCAGCCCAATTAAGGGTAAAAGCTAGGTCCACGTGGTGTCGGGTCATGGGCTCAGGGCTAGAGAAAAACTTAGGTCAGTTTTGTAGAAAATACCACATGTAGAGCTTGTGGGGGGTGGGGGTTGCCTAAATTAGGTCTTTAGAGAAACACGTGGAAGGCTAGAAATAGGGAGAAAGGGGAAGCAGTCTCTGAAGATCAAGATCTCAGCAAAGGCAGCAGTCGGGGGTCATTGCTGTTGGGGCTAGGGGTTCTGGGCTCAGAACAGGACTAGCAGGACTAGCAGCACCAGCGGCAGGATCGGAGAAGAGGTCTGCTCTGGCGAGTCAGGAAAAGCAGCAGAGATCACAGTTACTAGGACGCTTGCAGGCTTGCGGCACAGCAGGAATGGAGATCAGGTCAGGAGTCAGGAGATCAGTGGCAGAGACACACTGGCTGGGCTCTGGCCAGTTTTAAAGCCAAAAGCCAGAACCGGCTGGCCTGACCTCCCAAGGTGGTTTTGGGCTGGACTGGCTGGCTGAGTCCCGCCTGAGGCAAAAACGTGCTGTTGCTTTTAGCAAAAGCGTGGCAAGGAAAGCCACTTTCCTTTTTTAAAAAAGTGCTCAAAAGAGCTGAGCCAGGACAAAAAGAAAGCATGGCTATCGTTAGGCTATCTGGAAGATTGAGAGTTCGAATTTCAACTTTCTGGTTCGCCAAACTGTTATTATTAAAAATGATGAGGGCCAAGATCAAAAGGAAGAATAGTATTTTAATAAAAGCCATGCTGATAAAGATAAACTGACCACGCGCCTGTAAGAAACCTATTCCAACCTCACCTCAGCCATTTACCTTTCCTCTCTCCGCAAGCTCAGGTAGCTAAAGAGGCAGGTAGCTAAAAGAGGAAGTTCAAAGTCACTTCCCCCCTATTTAAAACAGTCCCTCACCTTGAATATGTCATCCAAAACAGGAAACCCATTAGGGATCACGGGAAATGTAGTTCCAAGTATCCCAAGTGATTTTAAATGACACAATATGGAAATGGTTTTTGAGTGATAATACGTGAATAACCCAGTGGAATTGCTTGTCAGCTCCGGGGGGGGGGGGGGGGACATTGAATCATGTAATGTGGAAAAATATTTTTAAAAAATAAAATAAAGGGGGCAGCTTGGTAGCTCAGTGGATTGAGAGCCAGGTCTAGCGATGGGAGGTCCTAGGTTCAAATCTAGCCTCAGACACTTCCCAACTATGTGACCCTGGGCAAGTCACTTAACTCTTATTGCCTAATCCTTAGCACTCTTCTGCCTTGGAGCCAATACACATTATTCATTCTCAGAAGGTAAGGGCTCAAAAAGTAAATAAATAAATTTTTTAAAACTACATGAGATTTCAGAAAGAGCTAGAAAGACCTACATGAACTCATGCAGAGTGAAATAAGCAGAACCAGAACATTGTACACAGTAACAGCAACATTTCAGAATGATCAATCTTGATAGCCTTAGCTACTCTCACCAATACAATGATCCAGGACAATTTTAGGGACTTATGACAAAGAATGCTATCCACCTCCAAAAAAAGAATTGTTGGAATTGTAATACAAATGAAAGCATGCAATTTTTTGCTTTTTTTTTAACCCTTGTACTTCAGTGTATTGTCTCATAGGTGGAAGATTGGCAAGGGTGGGCAATGGGGGTCAAGTGACTTTCCCAGGGTCACACAGTTTTTTGCTTTTTTATTTGGGATTTGGTTTGGAGGTTTTGGTTTTATAAGACTATTCACTTACAAAAATGAACAATATGGAACTTTTTGCATGAAAATACATGTATAACCTAGATTCAATTGCTTGCCAGCTCCAGGATGGGGAGAGAAGGCAGGAAGGGAGACAGTTTGGATCATATAACTTTGTAAAACTTATGTGGAAATTTGTCATTATATGTAATGGGTGAAAAAATTTTTGTTAAGAATTACATTTAAATGAATCATGTTAAGTGTAAAATATTTGAGACTCTACCTGCCAAGATACACATAGGAACTATCTGAACAAAACTGCAAAAGACTCTTTTCACAAAGACATATCTAAATGGAGATTTTTTTAGAGCTCATTGACAGATAAAGCTAATATTTAAAAAGGGACATTATCTAAATTAATTTATTTTTCAGTGTCATGCAAATTAACCTAGCAAAGGATTACTATATAAAACTAGAAAAAAATTAAAATTAAATTCATCTGGAGGAGCTTTAGCTTTTATTTTCCTTTAGGTCAATAATTTCAAGAAAATTAATGAAAGAAAAAGTAGAAGGAATGGGACCTAGAAATAGTAGATCTCAAACTATACTATAAAATGGTAATCATCAAAACAATTTGGTACAGTTGATCAGTGGAATAGATGAAGTATATAAAATTCAGAAGCAAAGGTCCACCATAGCTTAGTGTTTGATATACCCAAAGACGTCAGGAACTGGGGCAAGAATGCACTACTTGATAAAAATTGGAAAGCAATCTGGCAGGAGCCATAAACGTATACAAAGATAAGCTCCAAGATGTTACATGACATCAACATAAACAGTAACATATGAACAAATTAGAGGAGTTAAATTTCCAGTATTATGGATAAGAGAAGAGTTCATGATCAAATGAGAAAGGATGATAGAAGGTAAAATGGACAATGTGGATTAGATTTTAAAAAAAAATTTTTAATTACACCAACAAAACCAATGTAGCTAAAATTAGAAGAGAAGCAGGTAAAGAGGGAAAAATCTTTGCAGCAAGTTTCTCTGATAAAGGGTCTCATTCCTGATATATGGAACCAATTCAAATTTATAAGAATTAGAGCTATTTCCCAATTGATAGATGGTCAAAGGGATATGAAGAGGTAGTTTTAAGAGGATTACATCCAACCTATGTATAGCTATATGAAAAATGTTCTAAATCACTAATAATTAGAAATACAAATTAAAGCAACTCAGAAGTTCCATCTCACCCTCATCAACTGAAAAACTATATGCTGGAGGGCCTTTGGGAAAACAGGTACATTTATGTACCTTTGGAGCCATTAACTCATCCTACTATTCTGCAAAGTAATTTGTTAATTATACTCCAAAAACTGTTAAATTGTGCTTGCCCTTTGAACCAATGACAGAGTTACTAGGCCCATATTCCAAAGAGATCAAAGACAGAGGGAAAGGACCAACATGTACAAAAATATTCATAGTAGCTATTTTTGTGTTAGCAAAGAACTGGAAATTAATAGGGTGCTCATCAATGGGGAATGGCTAAAAATTATGGTATATGAATGTGATAGAATATTGTTGTATTGTAAGAAATGAAGGGATAGTTTCAGAGAAACCTGGAAAGATTTGTATGAACTGATATAGAGCAAGCTGAGGATGAGGAAAAGAATTCAAACAATTTTATAAAGTCAAACATCTTCTAAAGACGCTGATCAACAAAAGGCAATTCTAATCAACAAAATGACCAGCTACTATTCCAGAAGTCTCAAGATAGATGACAGACTGAAAGTTCAGATTGAGACAATATTTAGTTGGACATGTCCACTCTGGGAATTTGTTTTGCTTGACTATACGTGTTTGTAACAGAGTTTTGTTTTTCCTGATTTAGTGGTAAGAGAATGGGAGAGATGTATCTTCTTTTGAAAATTAAATTTAATAAAACTATAAAGAGGTATCATAAAGCACTTAGCCCATTACATTATCTTCCCTTGAGCCTCAAAGTTAAAGTCCTTTATTGAGACTGCAGAATAGCTATTTCACATTTACCATAAACATGTATTATCTAACAAATTCACAATAATTATCATGGAAGATTGAACCCTCATCAAATTATTTTTCTAACATACTTTTAGGGTGCTCCTCTTGACTATCTTTTTCCTTAAATAGCATGCTATTAGGGAAATATTCCCTATGTAGCCAGCACTCAACTCTGGAACTAAGGAACTTTTAATTCTGAAGTAGCTATATGTTAACTGTTAAGGCAGGAAATAGCAATTTCTTGTTACACTGTTATTGACTTCTGCTCAGAAAAGTAAAAGGTAGAAGGCAGCCAGTACTTCAAGGTCTAAGGCACTCTAGTTTCAGTCTCTGGCTTGAAAGACAATATATTCTAAAAGAATGTATTTTTGCTTTTTGTCACCATTCCTCCTGGGAAAAAGACAATGGAGGAATAATCCTTTCCTTTCCTGCTCTTTGTTGGAAGTCCAAAGTAGAGAAAGCTTTTGGAGATGTCAACCACCCCACCCTATCCCCAAAAGGCTTAAAGTTCATTGCATATTTTGCTCTTATAGACCAAAGAAGGAAGATTCCTCTAACCAATCCATTATCTTACCATTCTCAATCATCAGTCTTCTTTTGATACAGCCTCAGTCACTGGGAATCAGTGAGGAAGTCACTGTATCCTTCCAGAAAAATGTTAGCTAACTAGAGTACATATCCAGCTCTGTAGCTGACAGCCTTTTCTTGCAAAGGGTTATGCCCTATCCCGTTCAAATGAATAGGGACCTCATTACAGTATACAAGGGTTTTTTACCCTTCCTACTATATACTCTATCCCTGCCACTGCTCAAAAAATAAAAATATTTTATTTTTAATATGATTTTAGGATAGTCTGGGGAATTCTGGGAAGATGGCAGCTTAGATGCAGCAAAACGCCAGACCTCCAAAATCCTTCCACACCAAGATAGAAAACAAAGAGCTTCAAGGGGAAAGAAAATCAAATCTAACAACAGGACAGAGCTGGGATTTCCTCCTGCTGGACTCAGCTGGCCATACTCAAGAGGTATGCCCCCCCCCCCAAAAGCCTGAATTCTTCAGCCGTTGGGTTTGAGGGTAAGGAAGAGGGAAGATCCCAGGGCCTCTCCCCAATGTACTGTGCTGAAACTTCAGTGGTTTCTGGAATCTCTAGGCAAGCAAGGGCACTAGTCTGGAGGGACGGCCTTGCTGACACAGCTGTGCCAGGCTCAGGACTTTGATCACAGATGACAGGGAGGGGGCTGGAGGATAAATGCAGAGAGGGCAGCTGGTCACAGTGAAAATGCTCCGTCTCCATCCCTTACCCCTCTTCTCTCGAGGTTTTGGCCTCAGGGTACAACCAGCTCTGCACATCAACTCCATCCTAGCTTAATCCCATCAATAGGGGAGATGAGAAGTCTTCAGAGGGCAGGAAAGCTCCAACACCCCATAGACTGCAAAGAAAGTAGTTAAAAACTTCTGTTGCCAGCTGGGGAAGATCATACATCAGAGCTTATTAAAACCATCAGCTTAACCTAATCAATCAGCAAAGCAGAGAAAAAGCCCCTTCTGGACAAAATATGGCAAACCTACTGATATAGCAAATAATCAAGAGGAGCAAGATTACAGCCAATTACAGGGGGGAAAGAAGGAAAAAATATGAGTAAATAACAGAAAAAGAAAAAAGAAATTACAATTGACAGCTTCTATTCAGGAAATGAACAAAGAACAAATGAAACAGAGGAAGACCAAGGAACTCCAAGAAAAACACAGAAATTCCAGCAAATTGGACACAGGCTTTGGAAGAATTCAAAATACAATTCAAAAAACAATTAAGAGAGGGGGCAGCTGGGTAGCTCAGTGGAGTGAGAGTCAGGCCCAGAGACAGGAGGTCCTAGGTTCAAACCCAGCCTCAGCCACTTCCCAGCTGTGTGACCCTGGGCAAGTCACTTGACCCCCATTGCCCACCCTTACCAATCTTCCACCTATGAGACAATACACCAAAGTACAAGGGTTTAAAAAAAAAACAATTAAGACAGGCTGAAGACAATTGGGAAAAAAAATACATGAACTAAAAAAAGAAAATAGTGTCTTGAAAACCAAAATTGACCAGCCTGAAAATGAGGCAAAGAAGGTGAAAGATGACCTATAAGAAAATCAGACCAGAAGGAGAAAGATAACCAAAAAGCCAGGGCTGAAATTCAGTCTTTAAAAATTAGAATCCAACAACTAGAAGCAAATGACTTCACAAGGCAGTAAGAATCTATAAGACGAAATCAAAAGAATGAAAAATTTCAGGAAAATACGAAACACCTCATTGACAGAACCTCAGGTCTGGAAAACAGATTGAGGAGAGAAAATTAAAGAATTATTGGACTACCAGAACAGCGTAACAAAAGACAAAACCTGGACATCATCCTACAGGAAACTATCTAAGAAAGCTGCCCCAACATCCTCGAAACAAGAGGGAAAAGTGGAGATTGAAAGAATCCACAGATCACCTCCTACATTTAATCCACAACTGACAACTCCCAGGAATGTTATAGCCAAATTCAAGTACTATTAGACCAAGGAAAAAATATTACAAGCTCCTAAGAAAGCATTCAGATACCAGGGAACCACAGTTAGGATAGCACAGGATATGGCTGCATCTAAAATGAAGGACCAGAAGGCATGGAGTATGATATTCCAGAAAGCAAGGGAACTGGGTCTACAACCAGGAATCAACTACCCAGCAAAACTGACTATATTCTTGCAGGGGAAAGTATGGTCATTTAATAAAATTGATGACTTCCAAGCATTCATAAAGAAAAAACTGGAGTTAAACAGAAAATGTGATGTCCAAACACAGAATTCAAGAAAATCACAAAAAAAGGTAAGAGGGGAAAAAAACAAAAAACCAAAATAATTTTAAAGGACACAATAAGTTCAAAAGATTTGTATCCTTTTATAAAAGATGATATTGGTAACTCTTAAAAATTGTTATTATCATCAGGGTAGCTAGAAGAAGTATACTTAGAAGGAACAGTAACAAACTGTATAGGATGAAATGTCAAGATATATATATATATATAAAACTAGAGGTAAAGAGGATAGTATTAAGAGAAATAGGAAAAGAGACAAAATGGAGTAAATTCATATTTCATAAAGAAGCCCAGCCCATGGTGGGAGCAGGGGAGAGGACCAATACACTGGAAGGGCAGAGAGGTTGGAGACAGGAAATACTGAATTCTTACATGCATTGAATTTAACTCAAAGAGGGAAGAACAATTAGATCCATTGGGGCAGAGAATTGATTCGTGTCCTATAGAGAAGGAGAAGGGTAACAAATGGACTGGTGGGGAGGAAAGCAAAACTAGGGAGGAAGAGTGTGTGGTTAAAAAGTGTGCTTGAAAAGACCCTAAAGAAAAATAAGAGGGGAATGAGAAGGGGGGGGGGCGGGAAGAAAGGGAAGTAAGATAAGGGAGGGGATTAGGGGGACTGATTAAAAACAAAACACTGGTGTAGAAGGAAATAGTGAAAGAAGAAAGGGCAGGACAAAGAGAGGGAATCAAAATGTTGAGGAATATACATTTGATATTCATAACTCTGAATGTGAATGGGATGAACTCACCCATAAAACAGTAGCAAATAGCAGAGTGTAATGGAAACCAAAATCCTACCATTTGTTGTCTACAAAAAACACACATGAGACAGGCAGACATACATAGGGTAAAAGTAAAAGGCTGGAGCAAAATCTAAAGAAGGCAGGAGTTAAAATAATGATATCTGACAAAGCCAAAGTAAAAATAGATCTGGTTAAAAGAGATAGGGAAGGTAATTACATCCTGATGAAAGGCATTATAGACAATGAAGAAATATCAGTACTCAACATGCATGCACCAAATGGTGTAGCATTCAAATTTCTAAAGGAGAAACTGGCAGAGTTCAAAGAGGAAATAGATAATAAAGCTATACTAGTGGGAGACCTAAACCTTCCTCTATCAGATCTAGATAAATCAAACCAAAAAAAAAATTAGAAAGAGGCAAGAGAGGTGAATGAAATCCTAGAAAAATTAGAGTTAATAGATATGTGGAGAAAAATAAATAGGGGCAAAAAGAAATACACTTTCTTTTCAGCAGCATGTGGTACATTATTCACAAAGATTGACCATGTACTAGGGCATAGAAACATGGCAAACAAATACAAAAGAGCAGAAATAATAAATGAAACTTTTTTAGATCATAATGTGATAAAAATAATAATTAGTAAGGGCACATGGACAGGCAAATAAGAAACTAATTGGAAATTAAATAATATGATTCTTCAAAATCAGTTAAAGAACAAATCATAGAAACAAATAATAAGTTCATAGAAGAGGATGACAATGATGAGACATCCTACCAAAATCTGTGGGATGCAGCCAAGGCAGTACTCAGGGGGAAATTTATATCCTTGAGTGCATATATTAACAAATTAGGGAGGGCAAAGATCAATGAACTGAGCATGCAAATCAAAAAACTAGAAAATAAACAAATTAAAATTTTCCAGAAGACAACTAAATTAGAGAACATAAAAATGAAAGGAGAAATTAATAAAATTTAAAGTAAAAGAACTATTGAAATAATAAGTAAGACTAGAAGCTGGTACTTTGAAAAAATGAATACAATTGACAAAGTACTAGTCAATCTAATTTAAAAAAGGAAAGAAGAAAACCAAATTAACAGTATAAAAGATGAAAAGGGAGACCTCACCTTTAATAAAGAGGAAATTAAGACAATCATTAAAAACTATTTTGCCCAATTACATGGCAATAAATATAGCAATCTATGTGATATGGATGAATATTTACAAAAATATAAATTGCCTAGATTAACAGCAGAAGAAATAGAATACTTAAATAATCGCATATTAGCAAAAGAAATTGAACAAACCATCAAAGAACTCCCTAAGAAAAAATCCCCAGGACCAGATGGATTCACAAATGAATTCTATCAAACATTCAAAGAACAACTACTTCCAATATATACAATATACAAACTATTTGACATAAGCAAAGAAGGAATTCTACCAAATTCCTTTTATGACACAAATAGGGTACTAATCCCAAACCCAAGTAGATCAAAAATAGAGAAAGAAAACTACAGACCGATCTCCCTAATGAACATAGATGCAAAAATCTTAAATAGAATATTAGCAAAAAGACTCCAGCAAATGATCACAAGGGCTATTCATTATGATCAGGTGAGATTTATACCAGGAATGCAAGGATGGTTCAATATTAGGAAAACCATTCACATAATTGATCATATCAACAAGCAAACAAACAAAAATCACATGATTATCTCAATAGATGCTGAAAAAGACTTTGACAAAATACAACACCCATTTCTATTGAAAACATTAGAAAGTATAGGAATAGGGGCAGCTGGGTAGCTCAGTGGATTGAGAGCCAGGCCTAGAGACGGGAGGTCCTAGGTTCAAATCCGGCCTCAGACACTTCCCAGCTGTGTGACCCTGGGCAAGTCACTTGACCCCTATTGCCTACCCTTACCACTCTTCCACCTATAAGTCAATACACAGAAGTTAAGGGTTTGAAAAAAAAAATTAAAAAAAAAAAGTAAGTATAGGAATAGAAGGGCCTTTCCTAAAAATAATAAATAGTATATATCTTAAACCAGTGATGGGCAAACTTTTTAAAGAGGGGGCCAAAGGAAAGGAAATGTTCATCTGTCAGTCTGTTTCTAAGGCAACTCTTTCAAGTTTCATTGTATTGTATCCTACTCATTGTATTCGTCAGATTAGGAATAATGTCAACCAGACAGACAGAATATTTCAGGGGGCTGCATCTGGTGCTCTGGCTGTAGTTTGCCCATCACTGTCTTAAACAATCAGCAAGCATCATCTGCAATTCCCAATAAGATCAGGAGTGAAACAAGGAGGCCCATTGTCACCTCTATTATTTAACATTGTACTAGAAACACTAGCAGTAGCAATTAGAGAAGAAAAAGAAATTGAAGGTATTAAAATAGGCAATGAAGAGACTAAGCTATCACTCTTTGCAGATGATATGATGGTCTATTTAAAAAATCCTAGAGAAACAACTAAAAAGCTAGTGAAAATAATCAACAACTTTAGCAAAATTGCAGTATACAAAATAAATGCACATAAATCATCAGCATTCCTATATATTTCCAACACATCTCAGTAGCAAGAGTTAGAAAGAGAAATACTACCATTTAAAGCATTTAAAATAACCCTAGACAATATAAAATACTTAAGAATCTATCTGCCAAAACTAACACAGGAATTATACGAAAACAACTACAAAACATTTTCTACACAATTAAAACAAGATCCAAACAATTGGAAAAACATTAATTGCTCATGGGTAGGACAAGCTAACATAATAAAAATGCCATCCTAACCAAATTAATTTACTTATTTAGTGCCATACTATCAAACTACAAAGAAACTTTTTTACTGAATTAGAAAAAACTATAACAAAGTTCATTTGGAAGAACAAAAGATCAAGAATATCAAGGGAAATAATGAAAAAAATGTGAAGGAAGGTGGCTTAGCAGTACCAGGTCTTAAACTGCACTATAAATCAGTGGTCATCAAAATAATATCGTACTGGCTAAGAGACAGAAGGGAGGATCAGTGGAAAAGACTTGGGGTAAGTGACCTCAGGAAGACAGTCTATGATAAACCCAAAGAGCCCAGCTTTGGGGACAATAATCCACTATTTGACAAAAAGTATTGGGGCAATTGGAAAACAGTAGGGAGAGATTGGGTCTAGATCAATATCTCACACCCTACATCAAGATAATTTCAGAATGGGTGAATGACTTGAATATAAAGATGGAAACTATAAGTAAATTAGGCGAACACAGGATAGTATACTTGTCAGATCTCTTGGAAAGGAAAGATTTTAAAACCAAACAAGAGTTAGAAAAAAATTACAAAATGTAAAATAAATAATTTTGATTACATTAAGCTAAAAAGTTTTTGTACAAACAAAACCAATGCAACCAAAATTAGAAGGGAATGAAGAAATTTGGAAAAAATCTTTATAACAAAAAACTCTGACAAAAGTCTAGTTACTCAAATATATAAGGAGCTAAAGGAATTGTACAAAATAATCAAGCCATTCCTCAATTGATAAATAAGCAAGGGACTTGTACAGGCAATTTTCAGATAAAGAAATCAAAACTATCAATAAGCACATGAAAAAAGTATTCTAAATCTCTTATAATTAGAGAAATGTAAATCAAACAACTCTGAGGTACCACCTCACACCTAGCAGATTAGCTAACATGACAGTAAAGGAAAGTGGTGAATGTTGGAGGGGACGTGGCAAAGTTGGGACATTAATGCATTGCTGGTGTTGTGAATAGATCCAACCATTCTGGATAGCAATTTGAAACTGTGCCCAAAGGGCTTTAAAAGACTGTCTGCCCTTTGATCCAGCCATACTACTGCTAAAGAGATCATAGGGAAAAAGACGTGTACAGAAATATTTATAGTCATGCTCTTTGTGGTGGCAAAAAACTAGAAAATGAGGGTATGTTCTTCAATTGGGGAATGGCTGAACAAATTGTGGTATCTGTAGGTGATGGAATATTATTGTTCTCAAAGGAATAATGAACCGGAGGAATTTCATGTGAACCGAAATGACCTCCAGGAATTGATGCAGAGTGAAAAGAGTGGAACCAGAGGAACATTATACACAGAGACGGATACACTGTGGTAAAATCAAACGTAATGGACTTCTCTACTAGCAGCAATTCAAGGATCCAGGACAGTTCTGAGGGACTTATGGTAAAGAACACTATCCACACTCAGAGGAAGAACTTTGGGAGTAGGAACACAGAAGAAAAGCAACTGCTTGAACACGAGTTGATGGGGACATGATTTGGGATGTATGGGATGTGGACCCTAAACAACGACCCCAGTGCAACTATCAATAATATGGAAAACCCAGTGTAAATGCACATCGGCTATGGGGGCTGCAGGGAGGGATTTGGGGGGTAGATAAAGAACATGAGTCATGGAACTATGGAAAAATTTTCTAAAAAATAAGCAAAAGTCATCAGTGTATAAAATTTAAGAGCAGCAGATTTTCCTGCAGGATTTTTCAATCTAGCATATCCTATTTAAATAATAAAGGCAAATAACTTTGAATGCCTTAAAGCAATATTTATATGTCATTATTGTTTTGATGGATATAGAGAAATGAGTCTTTAAATGCTTTAAATGCAGGGTATATACCTATTAAATTTGTCAGGACAACACTATAAGATTTAGGCATCAATATCCACTGTGGTTCAATATATTTGAGATATTTTTCTCAGTGATTTAAATACATCTTATTTTTTATTCTAGACCTCTTATCCACTAAATCAAGCTCCTCATTCATCCTCATGCTTGTCCTGATCATCATTACAGAAATATTGTCTTGTATCTATGAGATTATTTTATCAATTATTTTATTTACCTATTAGTTTTATCAATTATTTTTGCATTAAAACCAGTCTTATAAAAAGCTCCAAAGAGTAACAAAATACTGGAATACATCAAATGTGTATTTTCCTTCTGAAAATGGGAATTTCTAGAATTTTTTCTTCATTCTAAAACTGATAAATACCATCAATGTCCCCCCAAATCACCCTAATAGAGTGTTTTTCTTTCCAAATTTCATAGATGTAAGTAATCTGATGGCAATTTATCCCAAAGAAAGTGAGATGCCTTGTTTAAAAGACTCTGATTCACTGCAAAGAATTGGAGTTATTGTCTTGATCACAAAGAGCCTATTCTGTCTATTTTTATTTGTAGACGTCAAGCCTAGTACATTCAAGTTTGTTTTAGGATGCCAGCTCAATCAGATGTTAAAGATAAAATAACCAAGGCACACAAAACATTCCATGACCTGCTAAAGCTCCTCAAAACTGCATCATAGAAGATTGAGATAATTATCTCTTCAACAAAAACAAGATAGGTCTCAATTCTGGGCCATTTTGTGCACAGATTGCATCATTTTCTCAGCCACCAAAGAATACCTGCCACACTCCACTGTCAAGTACCTTTGTGTGTTGGTTTCTGAGTTATTAAAGAAATCCTGGTCCACAAAAGCAAGATCTTGATAAGTAATTTATCATTCATGACAATTCATTCTCACATTCAAAAAGCTTACACTAAATGTCTTTACTACTTGTGAGATGCTTGTCTACTGGTCACTAATATATTTTTTTAAGCTTTCAAATTCATGACACTTAAAAGATCAACAAGAATTTTGATGCTGTTATATCCTCAGGCCTGAAGGAAAATTACAAATCTATGAAAACTTGCCAAATATATCATTTTGGCTAAATTTTCTGCTCAGTTTTATTAAAAAGGATGTTTACCTACAAACACTTTTCTTTAAATCCAAGTACTCTCCTTGGTTTCTGGGTGAACCTTAAGCCTGAGCAATCTGAGAAGAAATATGAAATTTATTCACACATAATACACAGAAATATCATGATATTATTAAAAAGGTATTTTATTATAAATACATTTGAAATGTAGCAGGAAAATACATTTTTGTGTTATCATTAAACTTTAAAAACAAAACAAAAAAGACTGCACCAAGACAATGATTACACTGTAGGTACTGTAAGCCCCATATTTGAAAGCATTTCATGAGGAATCAAAGTGGCTGAAATTAATCAATCTAAAAATTAAGCTTAAAAAATTTCTACAGAGTAGCTTTAAGGTCACTATTATGGAACATGTAAGTTTCTTTCACTTTTAAAGATAAATTTTTTTTGCCTAGGAGCCTTTCAAGTTAATTAACAAATTAACCTCAGAGGTAAAACAAAATTAGATGTCATTTTTGCTACAAGTAAAGCATGATTAGATACCTTCAAAACTAGTGAATGTTTTCTTTTTAGGAGATAGGAACTTACCACTTTTGTTTTCATACAATCACTCACAAAGCTTTATTGTTTCTTTTCCACACACAACCAAAAATAAACTTGCTATGCAAAAAGTAGCATGAATTGGGCTAAAAAATTCTAGATAAGAATATTTTTGCAGGGTGTTGGTTTCTTAAATTGTCATGTTTGGTAACATACTGGCTCGGGGATCAGAAGAATGAATACCCTATTAAATAACCTACTACCTTCAAAATTTCAACAAGAGGTATTTCCAGCATCCTTTTTGCCTATGATACCATAAATACA
Source organism: Gracilinanus agilis (assembly GCF_016433145.1). Classification (NCBI taxonomy): domain Eukaryota; kingdom Metazoa; phylum Chordata; class Mammalia; order Didelphimorphia; family Didelphidae; genus Gracilinanus; species Gracilinanus agilis. Next base: position 223,175,849 of record NC_058133.1, read on the forward strand.
TAGGGATAAGTAGTAACTTCTTAGGTCTCAAAAAAAACCAAGTCAGATGCTTATCACTAAAAAGAAAATACAGTACAACCTCATAATCTGGATTTATTAGAAGCAGCTGAGTCCTGGACCCCACTTGAATATATTGAAACCTAGCTAAACTAGGGAGACTCTTGCCATAAAAAGGAAAGAGGCTCTAGGAGTCAGACATATTAGAGAACACAATTGACATATGGATACCCCTTTAGCACAGATGAAATACTGTAACAATCATTCTATTTCCAATGTATTAGAAATTTCTCATGCAAGATATTTTGTACAGCAAAGCAGTACAGATAAATTTATAATCCACATTGCTGGGCCTGGATAAACTAAGCATTAAACATGTATTTCACAATGAAGATTACCAATGAACTTGAAGAAAAAAGCTTGCTCTTAAAGGACAATGACAGGATTGTAACTGTTCCCCTTCCACAAGCCCTTTTAACTTTTTGCCTTAAAACAAACAATTAATCTTCCTAGGGCTTCAGGAAATCTAAAACAAAACTAAAAACTTGAAGATGTACCTAACATTATAAAAATTTCACTGTAGGGTAAATGTTAATTTTAAAAAATATTAAAGCATATAAGGCACCTCATTTGATTACATTAATTTCCTCTCATCACACATTAACTTATTTATGGTGTGTGGATGGTATGCTCCCCAAATTTAAATATGTATGAAAACATTATTTAGTAATAAAAGTCAATACTAAGCTACCTGCCACATTTTGTCTATTTTATAGATGATTCATGTCTAGGATCACCTACTCCAATATTTCTGTCCAGGGAGTGCAAAATTATTTTAATATTTGCCTGAGGAAAAACATAAAAACAAAACTACCATATTTAATTTATCTAATTATCTACTATCTGGGGTAATCCATTTGTACAGTGCCAAGTATAATTAGGCACTTAAAATAATTTCTGATCTAATCGTATTTGAATATGAAGCAACCATATCTACACTGTATCTCTTTCCCCTCCTGGAAAAAAGTACTACTAATAATGTGCAATAAAACAGACTCACCCTGAAATTGCAAGAGCTTATTAACTATCATCTCTCTGAGAGCCAAGTATACTAATGAGTGCCATCAGGCCAGAAGGTATAATCAGTCTAAAGATCTCCATTGTCAATGTTTTGTTCATAGTATAAGAGTAATGGAAACACCTGTGGTCAAATAGTTTTGTCTTGTCATGCTTTTTAAAATTATTGTGGGAAAAAAGATAGATGACGTTCTCTTTATGTTTCATAATTTTCTCTTAAGGATAGATTTATAAATAAGGATTTAGTTTTTGCTAAATGATCTATCTTATCAACTTTGTTACATTCAGAAACAAGGGCAATGGGGCTATTCTGATTTGATGTTTTTTGGATTTTGAAATGAATAAAGGCAGAATTCATTTTTAAAATTAATGCATCTTGAGATAAAAGTTTAAACTAGATTCCTTTCCCTCTTCTTAAGTACTCCTGGGTTGAATTACATGACCAATGGCTCTTTCAACTCTGAAATTCTGTGATTCTTGCCCAGTCAATGCTATATTTTGTATAAGAGGTAGAAACTCTCAAGGAGTGCTCCAAATGCTTACCAAAAAATATTACTTGGATGAAAATGAACTTGACAGATTGGGACAAGGATCACTCAATGACTTTATGCTAGTTTTTGTACTAATCTTTGATCAAACCGCAAATAAGGATGGGTCTTATAACCTAAATAATCTTCGGACACCTAAAACTACGGAAATATGCATAGCTCAAGATAGACTTCTTTCATATATGACAGTGTCAACACCAGTTCACTTTTCTAAACTCAGTGTCATTTCCAACAAAGAAAACTCAGCCACCCCCAGAATGAATCTGCCTCTTTAAATTTCACTCCAAACTAAGTCTTTCAGATTATTGCTAAAATGTTTAAATGTCACAATGGACATAAAACAAAAAAAAATCCATTCAACTTGGCATTCTGCTTTAGAAATGATAATGGTATCATTTTTGAATATTTTAGAGACAGTTATTAGTAGACTTCACTGAATTGAACAAGAGCCTCAGAATTGCATATGAAGTAGGGATGAAGGCAGCAAATGGGAGTTTAGCAGCATGCAGTAGAATTATTGCAAATGTGCACCTAATCTTGATTAAAGAAGAAATAAGAGAATTTTATTAAAAGGAATATTTTTCCAAGACAGCATTATGCTTCCTTCTTTCTCTTTAATGAAGACATCTGTAATGTCACTTAGAAGTGAATATATGGGTGACTTTTTTAAAATAACAATTGTGCCATGTCCATTTTTTAATTACTTGTGGTCTCTAGAAATAGTTCAGTCTAGATCATGCAGGATGATAAAAGGTAAAAAGCTAGACTGAAATTTTTCTTTAAGGCGCAGGAGGGAAATATATAAGATGGTAGCAGATATGGAAGTTTTCTTAAATTAAAGGTCAACTTAGGAAAGACTAATAATGACCAAAAAAACCCCAGAGGACAAAATATTTTCTAAGTATTGAAAGAGGGAAAAGACAAATGTACTGGATACCATTTTAAGGCAGAAAATTACATTCTTTGATTTATTAAAAATTTTTACATTTTTTTTAAGATTTTCCTTTTTATCAAGTCCAATATGAAACAATGCTATGAAATGGGAGTCTATCCTTTAAAGTATTATTTAGTAGATCTAGTTTACTTAACAGTAATACAAACACAAGAATCACCCTGAAATTTTCTCTCCACTCCCTGACAAGCCTCCACTATAAGATGCGAAATAAAATTCACATACACCTATAATTTTGCTCCTGAGATACATAGAAAATATTAAAATAGGAAGTCAAGTTGGCTATAATAATTCAATATTAAGGCTGAGATACTAATTACACCCAAAGCTAGGAAATTCCACTAACTTTCTCAGCAAATTCAAGCAGGGAAATATTTATTCCCACAAATAGGTCTTTGAGTTTATGATTTTGGAATTGATTATGTGTATACAATAGGGTTTTTTTTATTATTTTATTAATCTGCAATTCGTTAAGAAAAGCAGTTAATGATTACATTGTATCTGAATGTGTTCTAGAACCCCTGATGCAAAAGTTTCACAAAGCACTTTGTTATACAAACACAAAAAAGGAGAGAATAAAGTATATTTGTGAGGAAAGAAAAAGTACAGTCAATTTATGAACTATTTTATTAATTAGCTCTTCCCTTAAAGGGAGCCTTCCTGCAACAATCTGAAAAAGAAAGGAAATGGAAAAAGAAAAACCTTAAAAGACATTTAAAAAGGGTGTGATATATATATATATACATATATATATATATATATATATATGTATATACACATATACATGCAAAAGTGGCCAAATGAATTTCATACTTGCAAAAAATCATGATTAAGAAAAAAATACTAATGAAAATTTTACTTCACAAAAGTAAATGCTAAAAAAAAAAAAAGACATTTGAAGATTTTAAAATTTCATGTAGAAGTAAAATTAAAAAGTAAAGTGAATACAAATTCTTCCTGGCAAGAAATATTAGAAACTTCAGTGTGCTACAAAGAACAGAGGAAGTACAAAGACAAAAAAACAATTTACCTCATTTAAGAGGAATCTGCCCTGGAAAGACAATGAACTTGGTAGCACTTGGTACTGCTGAAGGGTGATTATCAAGATATTCTTGCTCTTAATTGAAGTCTAGAGCTGAAAGCCTGAACCTGATGTCAAATTCCTCAGATTTTATTTTATTCACAGGTGCTTGTACTACTTCTCAAACACCAAACAGAATCAACAATATTTAGAGAATACAGTCACACTTTACTTCTCCCTGGGGTTTTTGCCTTTGCTTAATAAGCAAAGATTTGCTCAAATGTTTTAGAAGCTACTCTGCACCCAGTAACAAACTACTTAAAAGTGTGGTAGGAAAAGTATACATTATATAGTAATGATAAAGGTTAAAGAGTAAGCTTGTTAAAATAAACTTTCAGAGCAGATCCCTTTAAAAAAAAAACCAAAAAACTAGATGGAAACAGAATCCTTAGCTATGGAAACAAACTGAAAATAAAGTATCTGCTACTGAAAAACATTTGCACTACTGGAATATTGTATTATATATACTCGAGATACATATATACATACATACATATATATGTATATATATACACATATTGCAAAATTTCTGAAATAGCACTTTGAATGGATTTGTCACCTCAACTATTATAATAGTTTCTTTGTCACATGCTTTGATTATCAGTATATTTGCATAAGTTGGTAGGATATGCTTGTGGTCTTCTACAGGGAACTAGTTAGCTAAGTCACAAATAAAAAAAAATTAGCAACTGTTTTTTTTTTAAATCTTCAAGTATGGTAAACAGAATAAAGAGATTACTCCAAGAGCTGAAAATCTTGAAGTTACAGTGCTATCTTAGTATTATGGAAAATGCTTTTAAAATCTATCTAAAGCATTGTAGTCTTGCACATTTTATAAGGACATCACAGGCTAGAAAATTCACATTCACAAATAACTGCAGACCAGGAACATAAAAAACTCCACATTTAAAAATTCTTATATGTTGGAAATGTTCATCATATCTGACAAGGGCTGTTTTTATTCTTTTACTTTTGGTTACATTATTATTCATAAGAAATAAATTATATGGCTATATCTGCTCAGTTTGGCTCATAAATGGAAAATGTGTTGTGCCTCATTGGCCTAGTTTTCCAAATGTGATTTAATCCCAGCCTTCAAAATTGTGCAGGCCACCGAGTACAAGCTGGTTATTCATTACTTGCAATGTGAAACTATATTCGCTATTCATTTTTTCTTATTTTGCTTACTAACTTTCAACTAACAGAACTCTTCAACTAAACAGACCGAGATCACACAGACTTTTAGTTAAACTGAAGTCCAATCAAATGAGAGAAATGATTTTGACCCTTGCTGATTCTCAATGCAATTTCATAAATGTGCTTTAATAACAAAGGACACCCATTTAAAAATGGTCCTTCAATAGGAAAACAATTTTTCAATGGTTTGCCATGTAGGCTGAGCTGCAATATTGACTTGCAATACTTTCCGTTCTCATTTTTTAGAAAAACACATTAAATTTTAGTTTTCAGTAAATACATGCATCACATAAGAAGGGTGGACAGTATACAAGATGACCACAATGTTTAAAGGTTAAACTTATTTTGAGATTTTGTCCAAAGTTCATTTAAAATACTTTTAGGTCATGAAATACTTAAAATATCAATTTTAATTTTATCTTTAAGGATTAATCCTTGGAGTGTTTATGAAGAACTAATTCACATGAAAACATAAGGGTCATTTTCTGCCATAGTGAAGATTTAGCCAAATTTGGGCACAACTTTGGCAAACATTATATTTCTTCTTCATTGATGTTCATCAAACAAAATAGTTAGCAAAATAACTGATTTCCATATGTAATGTCATATTTTAATGTAAACATCAAATAATGTACCAAAAGTTTTACTGGAGAAGAAAAAAAAAGTGACACAATTCTTTATACCACTGGGGGAGAAAGAAGGGGAAGCCAAATTACAAACATTTATACAAGCATAGTAGGGGGAAAGACTCAGGTATTTTACTAAATTCACTCAGTTTTAAAAAATAATTATTAAATCTACTAAGCACCAATACCTAAAAATTATTTTCAGCTTCATGATTCATTTAAAAAATCTATCAAATTAACATTAAAAACAAGCCTGAATTAGTAGCTTGTCCAAAAAATAAGAGGGCATTAAGTATACCAATGCTTTTTTGCATATTTAAAAAACGGTGGTATACTCAATGTGTCTGCAAGGAATACCTTTAACTCTATCCTATAGTGGATGGAGATTACAATACCACATCATACAGAATCTAAAACTATAAAAGTCTTAGAATGCAGCATCCTTTCACAAAAAACTGATAAAACTGAAAGTATTTAGAAGATGCTGCCCCTTTATTTAAAAAAATTAAAATGAATTTAAGCAAAAATAACATACATTTGTACATCAACTGGCCATTTCTGGTATAGAAACCCAGCATTGTATACTAATGTTATTGAATAAATGTAAATGCTACTTACAATTTTTTTTTCTTTTTAAATACAATTAGGACAATTTTTTTCTTTTTTTTGTATAGTTGCAAAGTTAACTTTTTAGCTGCTAGCTTAATGCAACACATATGTAACATTACACAAATTTAAAAATATTTGTTGTTCTACATAAAAGCTGTCTTGAAATTCTGACCCACATTCAAAATGCAAAATAATGGGATAAAGTTAAAAAATTAGTTTTAAGTCTAGCAGCAAAAGCATTAAGTGAGGATATATTTACTAATATAAACAAAGGAATAGTTGCAACTACAAGTGAAGCCCAACTATATTTATCCTATTGACATAAACAAAAAAGAAAACAGATTCTCTCTTAAAAAACTGATTATTTAAAATACGAGTAAAAGCCATTGCTACCTGATGATCTACCTAAGCTAAGTTCCTGAAACAGAGACAAAGGGTCACTCTTTTTCTTTGCCTGTTCAGGTGGGGGTTTGGGCTTTGGAGGCGCCCGTAGAGCACTTGCATAGGACATAGTAGGTTTGTTCCCCCCAGAACTTGGCTGGCTGTTGCTGTTTGATTCCACAATCTGCTTGTTGGGCATGAGGGGTGGGAATTGGCCTAGATGCTGCAATATGCTGTAGTTGAAGGAATTGGACAGCTGAAGGTTTTCAGATTTCAGGTGATCCTCAGAGGATTTCAAGGGCTTTGATGGAGCTAAAATCAAAGGACAAAGAAAGTTGATTTAATGGTAGGTTCTCAAGTTATAAACAATTTGATTATCTTAAATACATGATACACATTTTCATGTAAAAATTCAGTAACGATATGAAAAAGAGATTTTTTTATTACAATATGTGGAGGAACTGATAAAGATGGAAAAATATAATTAATGCTGAAGGGGCTATGTAAAAACCAGGCACGTTAATAAACTGTTGTCGGAGCTGTGAACTGGTATAATTATGGAAAACAATTTGGAATTATGCTAAGAAAGTGATCAAAATGTCTTTATCCTTTCCAAGATACTACTGCTAAGAAGATACATTTAAAAAGTCAAAGGCAAAACCCACCAAAAAATGACTATGAAATATACACTTTTGGTAGTGACAAAGAAATGAAAGAAAATTAGATGACCATTGAATTGATTGAGGAATGGCTAAGTAAATCAAAGTACATGAATTTTAAGTCATGTAACAGTGAATTACATGTAATATTAAATTATTTTAATAATATAATATATTCCTGAGTAAAAAAAAAAAGATAAGAATTCTGGAAGACTGGATTTCATGGTCTTCAGAAACTCATCATTCTCCAAGATGAAATCTATTCTGAAATTCACTCTTCCTCAGCACACCTACTTCTGGGGCCCCTCCCTTCCTCTTATCTAAGAGGGTGGAACTGGACATTGTAAAAGTGAAATTTGGGAAATGTATCAAACTACATTTCCTGTGGTCCAACGGGTTTCCGTTTCCGGTTCTTTGGGCGTGGGGAGGCCTACGTCGAAGCAGAGAGGAGTTTATAATCTCCTGGGTTAGGAGGGAGGCTCTCTTGGCTAGCAGACTCGGAGGAGGAGACAGGAGACAAAATGGAGGCGGCAAGTTTAAATGCTTACAAGCGCGTGGTCTAATAACTTTATCTATCAGCATGGCTTTAATTAAATTACTAAATTATATATTTATACCAGCCTTTATTATTTTTCATATTTATAACATCAAAGCATCAGAGCAGTCCTTCCTGATAATGACCTTAGGGCATTAACCTCATCATTTCCTGCCCAGCTATTCTATTGGATCTCATGATCTCCAGAAACTCATTATTCAGCAAGTTGAAATCAACCCTGAAACTCACAATTCCTCAGATCACTTCCAACCCTTCAGTGCCCAAATATCTACCCCCATTTTAAATTTCTTTTTATATATTGTCTTCTCCCATTTGATATCTTTCTTTGTATCCCCAGTGTTTTAGCCCAGTGCCTGGCACACAGTAGGCTCTAAAATGTGTTTATTAACTATACATAGTGAATACCATATAAGTGGAAAAGACAAAATAAAACTGAATGTTGTAGAATCATAATGAACAAGTATGGTCCTGGAATAGTGGTAGAAAACATATTCCCCTTACTTCCTTTGCAGAGGTAGGAATGATGGGTGTGGAATATTTCATGTAATCACAGAGATGGATAATGTATTGGTTGGTTTTGCTAAACTGTGTTTTTTTGTTTTCTATTAAAAAAAAAAAACAAAAAATCTTTGTCATAAGGAATGGTTTACTGTGTACTTCCAATGGGGGGAAATAAAAGCATTCCTAGGTCCTGGCACATGATAGGGGTTTAGTATGTATTGAATTGAATGTTGAAATCTAGGCAATTCTTCATTTACTTAGTCTTTCTATGACTATGACAGGTTGAACTCTTTAGTGTTTACAAATCTCTCCAAAGAGGCTCTTCAAAGTTCTCAAGTTAAAAGTAATAAGCACACTATCATATACATATAGGAATACCTGGAGGACCTAGCTATTCACAAGCCTTCTCTGACCTGGACACTTCACTAGATCTCCTCTATCACAAAGGTAAATCCCCAAAGGGACCACATACCTCCCTGTTTTTATGTTTCACTCAATAGTGATTATCAATGAACATAATTATTTATGTTGTTTTATCTTCCATGTATTTCTGAATAACCTTGATATATGGATTAGGAAGATTTTGCTGTGAAAGAGTCCATAGGCAAGAGTTTTGTTCTAAAAAAATCAATTTTTTTAATAATCAACAAACAATAAATGTAAAGAGAATTTAAATTCTTTTATGCTGTTGTGAAATAGTCAAGATGCAGTTCAGTAATGAATATGGCCTGTGAAATCTTGTTATGTTCCTTTACTATTATACTCATTGAAGATGTCTTTGACTCATGTATAAATAACTCTTACAACCATTCTGTATAGATAGGAAAGTAAGAAAGAGATTTATATCATTATGCTCTAGATCACCTTTTTCAATATTAATAAGATTCAATACTTTTTCCACACCTTTAGTAACTTCCCTCCTTCCAATACCTTGTATATTAACCTTTGATATTATCACAGGCATACCATAGATCCCTTCTACAAAAATTTGATACAATCCAAATGCTGTTTGATCTCTGTTCTTGTGAGACCCATTTCTATCTGTTCATGAGCATGCGTGGGACTGTAAGTGATGTTATGGACCAAGTATGTGGTGGTTCTACCGTAAATCATAAAGAAAAGTGTGTAACAATGTCACCCCCCCAAACCCAATCTTTACCATTTCTCTTCTCTTGGTAATATTCTTTTTTCTATTTTCATTATTCAATGCTCAATGGATGGATTTGCTTAGTTGGTTATCTTGGCCAAGTTTCTTTAAACTGGTTTTTCCCTCTGCTGCCTCTCTCTGTTTTTGAGATAATACTGCTTATACCGTCTCTTGATTCTCTTCTTAGAGAAAGTGGCCATGATATAAAGACATGAGGTTTCTGGGAAATCTATAAGTCTTTTGGCCTCTTCCATTTCTTTTTTTCTGATTTGGTTTTTCTGACATATTTCCTCTCATTCTCATCTTTTCCTTAAAGTCACTTATGTATCAGAGTATAGGCTATTTTGGAGGATGTTCAAGTTTTCTGTAGAATTTCTCTACCATTTCATTTCAGCAACTGATATTGGTACACAAACAGCAATTATTTTAAAAGGGGTCTTTTTCTCCCCAAATATCTATCACTAGTGCTGAACAAATACCCTATGAAATGATATTTTTTGTTGCCTCTGAGTCAACACATGACAAAAATCACTTTGTCAACTCCTTTCTTTGCAGTTAGTTTCATTTTCTTTATTTCTTCTTGTTTTGTTTACAGCAAGAAAGTCAAGATCAATATAATTTAGATCTTCCAGCAATATTGAAGTTTATTGAGGGTATAAAGTGTCTGACTCTTAGCAGTCTCTCTCTGCCCCCTCCCCCACCATTTTGCTACATCATTACTGCAGAATACTACCTAGAGAGGAGGGTTATTTTTTTTAAAGTTCTCACTTCCAGGGGTTTCTATGACCAGAAAAAAAAATTCATGCCCAAAGTATCATTATTTGATTAGGTATTTATTTGCATCATAGTTTCAAAAAGGTTTAAAATATATCTCTACCCTCAATACTATTCTTATCAATTCTAGGAAAAATGAATTATCATAAAACTTTATTATTCACTTGCAATACTTAGAGAAAAGAATTGTTATTGTAATATTTAGTCTTACTAAACTACTAAATACTGTAATACTTAGTAATAATCTAGCTGCAAACTAGAGGTTAGCTTAGCATATAATGTAAGCAAAAACGTCCACTTAAAGAAAACCACCTTTTAGTTAGCATTACTGAAGCAAAAATCAGTGCCACTTAAGTTCCTCCATCACCATGCTGGTTACTAAACATTTTCATCTATTCAATAAAGCAGAATCACCATTCTCACTAAACCTAACTTGAAATACTGTATTATGCTTAAAAATAATAAGATGTCGTTCCTTTAAAATATTCTTTTCAGGATGGATTTAACAATGTACTGATACTTTCGAAATTTTCACTTAACTTGGAGGTCCAAAAAATATTTTCCAAATTATGAGCCATCACCATATTAACAGAACAGAGGTAGAATTCCTATTTGATAGTAGAATTATCACTTGGATTGGAGTTTTCTGTTCATTTTCTAAGAATCTACTTTATTTGTGTATACAGTAACATTAAGTTACCAAATAGCTCCTGTGTCTAGCACAGCCACCCAGCAATTTTTAAAGATTCAAAAGAAAAAAGAAGATATGGTAACATCCACTGTGGATATAAAACAAAACATAAATGAAACAATTTTGTCATGCCACAATCCCTGCCAAGTCAGTTCGCCACTCCCTTAGTCTATTTCTTCATCTACAAAAAGTGCAGGATTACACGGTTTCTAAGGTTCCTTCCAGTTCTAAGAATCTATGGCTCTAAAATTTAAAAGTCATAACTCAAATTGCTAAGTATGGGATACTGAATCCAGGTTTCTTCTGATTTCACATTTATTGTGTTTTCCATGATACCATTAATGGTTCTGTTCACCTTTAAAAGCTTAATTTTAGATTTACAAGGCATAATTTCTCTAAGCAGTTATTTTATTTTCATTCTATTGCATTTCCATTCACTTATATACTTCTCTCAACAATGATTCCAACATAAAACTGTGCTTTAGGACACAACTAATTGGCCCTGAATTAAAATTTAATACATTTAAAGAAGCAATTGCAACTGAGGAATTTTATAACTGTCTTCGAACAATTAAAATAAGAAGTTTATGTGATAGAGCAATAAAATAAAATGACAGAAGCTTGGGTACTTGTTTTCTTTTTAATTTATGAAGTCATATTAGAAAATTAGTTTCTGTCCAAAGGTATATTGAGATATATAGAGAAAATCACTACAATGACAAAAGTTTTAAAATAAATTTTAAACCATCAAACCTCATCTAAAATAGTATGCATAGGGGGCAGCTGGGTGGCTCAGTGAGAGGTAGGCCTAGAGCCTGGAGGTCCTAGGTTCAAATCTGGCCTCATATACTTCCTAGCTGTGTGACCCTGGGCAAGTCACTTAACCCCATTGCCTAGCCCTTACCACTCTTCTGCCTTAGAACCAAGTATTGATTCTAAGATGGAAGGTAAGGGCTTAATAAATAAATGAATGAATGAATAAATAAAATAAAATAGTATGCATATATATTTCAATTGCCTCTCCAGATACACAAATATTATGTCAATGTTACTGACATTTCATATGACAATTCTGGAAAAATGCCTACTATTCCTAGTACTTAATAAAACTGCTTTACTATTTACAATGTGACATTTTGTGACAAAAATTGCTTATCCAGTGATGGGCCAACTTTCTAAAGAGGAGGCCAAAGGAAAGTAAATGCTCATCTGTCAGTCTGTTTCTAAGGCAACTCTTTCGAAGTTTCATTGTATTGTATCCTACTCATTGTATTTGTCAGATTAGAATAATGTCCCCGGCCGGACAGAACATTTCAGGGGGCCCGCATGTGGCCTACAGGTTGTAGTTTGCCCATCACTGGTATACTATACATTTCCATAAAGAGGTCAGTGACAAAGATAATATCTTTTCAGATGAGCAAAATTAATTTTAATATACAAAAGCGGAAGCTAGTCAGTAGAGAACTTCACCCCAAAAATGAATTGATAGACTTGACATCATAGGTGTCCCTGGGTTATAAGTAATAAAATATTAGGAAGCTCAAACAAAGCAGTTACTTATTTTTTTACATTAATTATTTGAAAAGGAGAGAAAAGAACAGATTAAATAACACTAATCTTCAAATTTCATGGAAAGATGTCAATTATAATTTTTGAATTGTTTCCAATTAATTGATTGTTTGAATATGGAAAACATATATGCCACATTTTTCTCTGTCTCAAACTTGTATTGTGATTGATGTTCAGTCATTTTCAGTCATCTCCAACTCTTTGTGACCCCATCTGGGGATTTCTTGGCAAAGATACTAGTGGTTTGCCATTTTCTCCTCCAGCTCATCCTCCGATGATGAACTGAGGCAAAGGATCAAGTGACTTACCCACAGTACCCACAAATACACAGTGTCTGAGGCCATATTTTAATTTAGAAGATGAGTCTTTCTTGATTTCAGGCCTAGTACTCTATCCACTATACTAGCTATCTAACTGTCCCACCTTTCTTTCTGTTATGGCCAATCATAAACTATTGTTTTATAAGAATCTATTATTTTCTCGTTAATTTTTATTGTTTATTTATGTTACATTTTACTGAATTTTCAAAGGCAGGGTTATCTCTGACTCAGATACTTGCCTGGATCTCAGCAACTTGATCCTTTCAGTAACAGTGCAGAAACCAACTGGTTTCAGCTTCCAAGGAAGAACTGGCATGTTTTGTCTTTATCCCATGCATATAAATTAGAAACCTGCTTTAAGCAGATGTTCTACTTCTCTAAAGTATAATGAACCAGATTTGATACTGTCCAAAAATGAAGATTTAAAACAAAGGGAAAGAAGATAAAAATACAGAAGACTAGGGAAGCCAATGAAATATGGAGGTTTATGAGAAGTTAAAGAGTTTTGCCTTACCTAACAATTCTCTGGGTGGGGCTGTTCTGCTAGATCCATTGCATGGAATGTTCTGATGTGGAGCAGATGAGGTGGTATTTACCCACAACTCCGGTGATGAAAAGTTGAAAGAAGATTGGTTATTATGGTCCTGATGCTCTTTACACTGAGCAAGACTGTCTTGAGGAGTATTTAACTCTTCAGAACAAGGCGGTACTGAACTAGATGAAATTCTTCTTTGGTACAATGGCCTGCCTGGTCCTCGTGGTTCATACTGCATGAAGAAGGACATTTTATAAATTAACACAATGCATTTCCCCCTTTTTTTTTAAAGTTCAATATTTTATTTTTTAGCCCAGAACAACTTTTCTATACAGTCTTAGTAAACTTTTGGGTTTACAAAATACATGGGTTCTATTACAAGTGCTTTAACTTTGTCCTCTTCTGTGGTCTTGGCCATACCACTTAACTTTTGGAACCATAGTTTCCTTAACTACAAAATGGGAGGGTCAGGAAGGGGGGGGGGGAAGAAAAGGGCTGGCTGGATGTGTGACGTTCTCTAAGGCTTCTTCTAGCTCTAAAAAAACTGGTAGTTTTATGTTAATATCAAGGAGTACAAGGATAAAGGAACACCATCTACATGTTTTATGTCCTGAAACTATTTCAACTTGAGAGGCCCTATCAGTTGATAACTCTTATTGATTCTATCTCCATAAAAATCTCACTCATTCACTACTTTCTTCTTTTTTTAAGCAAATATTATTTATTTATTTTTAGTGTGCTTAATTTTGCTGAGTTCCAAATTTTCTTCCTCCCTTATGTTCCTTCTCCCACCCACTGAGAAAGAAAGTAATATATCAATTATACATGTAAAGTCATGTAAAAACAGATTTCCATATTACCTTTTTTGTACAATGTTAATAATAATAAGCAAGAAAGATAAAGAAAAAAGGTGATTTATCACTTTCTTTCATCAAATGACCATTATCTTCTTCAAGCCCTCATCATCTCTTGCCTGGGCTATTGCCTCCATATAATCTCTTTTTTTTAAAAATTTTTTAAACCCTAATATCTTTCATATATATATATATATATCCTTCTATATATTTTTTTTTATTTGTTACAGGGCTAGGCAATGGGGGTTAAGTGACTCACCCAGGGTCACACAGCTAGGAAGTGTCTGAGGCCAAATTTGAACCTAGGACTTCCCGTCTCTAGGCCTGGCTCTCAATCCACTGCAGCCATTCAGCTGCCCCCTCCATATCATCTCTTTTTTTTTTTTTTTTTTTTTTTTTAATTTTAAACCCTTAACTTCTGTGCATTGACTCATAGGTGGAAGAGTGGTAAGAGTAGGCAATGGGGGTCAAGTGACTTGCCTAGGGTCACACAGCAGGGAAGTGTCTGAGGCCGGATTTGAACCTAGGACCTCCCGTCTCTAGGCCTGGCTCTCAATCCACTGAGCTACCCAGCTGCCCCCATATCATCTCTTAATTGGTCTTCCTGCCTCAAGTCTCTCCCCCTTTCCTCTAATCTACCTTTCCACAACTGGAAATATGATATTCCTAATTGAATATTAGATTACTCCCTGGCTCGTTGGCCTCAATGGAACCTTTTTGGCTTTACAATAAAATTGAAACTCTTCTGCATGGCAGTTAAAATCCTTAACAACTTGGCTTCAAACTATCTTTTTGAGGCTTATTTTTTATATCACTCTCTCATGCACTCTTTGGTTTTGACCTTAATATTCTTCACCCATGACACTACATCTACTGTTAATATGCTGTTGCCCAGCTCCACCCCTACCCATGCCTGAAATGTACTCTCTCACCTCCATCTCTTAGAATCCTGTGTCCTTCTCAACACAGAACAAATGCTACCTCCTACATGCCTTTACTCTCCCTCTTTTCTTCCCCCAAATTATCTTGAATTTATTTAGTATTTATTTATATACATATATTTACATGTTGTTTTCCTTAAAAGAATGTAAACCCCTTAGGTGCAGGGGCTGTTTTAGTTTTGTTTTTGTGTTTCTAGTACCTAGCACAGTCCTCAGTATATAATTGTTGTCTGATAAATGCTTACTGATTGGCTGAAGTTTAAATGGAATGAGTGTGTTTATCAATGAGGCATGAAATTTCATTTAAAAAATACTGTGAATTGCTTTCATCAGTGTCTTTCAAGTTGATTATATGATATGGCTAAAATGATGCTTTCATGTAGGTGATCTTAACCTTTTTGTGTCATAAACTTCTTTGTTACACTGGTCAAATTGAGTCAAAAAGCATTTATTAAGCACTTATTATACACCAGAAACTATGTTAAGCCCTGGGGTTACAAAGAAAGGCAATATCTGATTGAAACCTATGCACCCCTTCTCAGAACAATGCTTTTCAATGCATTAAATAAAATACATAGGCTTATAAAGGAAGCTATGCTAATAGTTATTTTACATAAATATACATATATGAGTTCATGGACCCCAGACAAGAATCCCTGTTTTAAAGTTTCAGTAACTGGATAGCTATGACATTGAAGATTAACAAAAAAAAAAAAAAAAAAAAAAAAGGTCAGTGAGACTACAGCATAAATTATCAAAGAGGCATGAAGAAATGCCTATTTTGGGAAATAACTCTTGAGAGAGAGAGTAACTTGAGTAGAGGTTGCTGTATCCAGAAAGTCTGGTAGGCATATTTTCATCACTTCCCCATTTCATCAACCCCTTTCGCCCCTTCAACTTTAATAGCCTCCTAATTGGTGTGCATCTTCCAGTCTTTCACCTTTCCAATCCACAAAGATGACAACTGATATTCTCAAAGTCCCAGTCTGACCAGGTCCCTCTTCTGCTCAAGAAACTTCAATGCTCCTAAGACATAATATGAACTCTTCTATTTAATAAAGCCCTTCATAATGTGACTCCATATTGTGGAGTCCTTTAGCACAATACTCTTCCTAACCCATTCTACCTTTAAGTCAAATAGGTCTACTTGCTGTTTTTCCTATCCATGACATTTTATTCTCTCCTACATGATGTTTCCCCCAAATGAAACATAAGCTCATTGATGGAAGGGTTTATTTCTGTGTCTTTGTAATCCTATCATATATTAGACACTTTAAAGATGTTTGCCAAATCTTTTCTTTTGGATACAGTTTTCTCAACTATAAAACAAAAGACTTTGATCTCTTCAAAGTCTCCTCTAGTTCTAAATTCCTTTTTCCTTTGATTTTTTTCAGCTACAAATTTCTACAATCCCCTGACTGAGGCAATCTCTTTGAATACAGAAGTACATTTTCCTTTTGTGCACACAAAGTTCCTGGGAAGAGTGGGCTCAAATATAAAGAACACTGGCATAGCATTTTTTTTTTGGATGGAAAAGTCCTTTCTCCCTTGTGAGTAATCCTTACAAAAATCTCCTGGGTTACCACATTTTACTGTGCTCCAAGAGTCAGTGCCTTTGTAAAATCCATAGCTACAATTCTACCTGAAGAGGTCCCACAGCCTAAAACTAACTTTCTTGGTTGTGTCCAATTTGTCCTTTCTTTCTAAGCTTCTAGTTATGCATTGTTTATTACTGGTCTAGTGTCACCAATAACATGATTTATAGTATGGAAGATGTTAACTACCTTCCTATCTGCTGGCTTCTAGTATAGACATAAGGAGTCTGCTTTCTCAAGGTGTTCCTGAAGCTTGACTGTCTTGATTTTGGAATCTTTTCTACAATATGCATAGGCCCAAGGTATGTATAATTCTTTCTTTCAATCCCAATATAGTTCCTTTGCAACATCAATTGATTTCAACTAATGGCTCAAAGTACTTCAACTTATTAAGGACTTATTTACCCGTAACTTACATCTCTTATTAACAGAAGTGTCTAGGATTTCTTCATACTGAGTTTTAACCTTTGATTGGCTGATTATATATATAGCAAGGAGTCATTCTAAATCTCACCTGTTGCATATTACATTAACAGAGGGTAAAGTAGTATGGGGTAGAATGCCCCATTTTAGAAAAAATATCTAGTATTCTAACTATTATCAATATATTTTTACATGTGGGCCAAGCTTTAAGCTATGACATTGGTGTTTTGTTTATTTTTTTTCCGATTCATAACCTCCCCTACTTCAAAAAGCCCTTTTCTATGACAGACCCAAGATGGCAGAGTGAGATGAAACACTGAAGTATAGCTCTTTCCTCTCAAATCTTTATCAAAGATCTAGAGCCATGGTGGCAAGCCTATGGCACATGAGCCAGAGGGGGCATTCAGAGCCCTCTTTGTGGGTACATGTGCTGTCATACCAGCACAGAGTTTGTCTTCATTACTAGAAAGCCAGAGGGATGCTGGGCCAGAGTGCCCCCTTCCCCTCTTCACTCGAGCCTGAGAACATTTCTCACATCACCACGCCTTTAAAAGATTTGCCATTACTGATCTAGAGAATGCATCAGACTGAATTCTGTTTCAGAAAGCCAAGAAGAAGCAACAATGAGTCATTGTTCCATCCTGCAGCAGTTTAAGGATATGGAAAGAGAGGTCTAAGGACTTTGGAGAAGGGATCTGGCCAGAAGTACTTGGTTACAGTGGCAGAATGCATTCCAGGACCCAAATACTGAGCAAGAAACTCAAATACAACAGCAGAAAGAGATCCCGGGGAATCCCATACCAAGTCCTGAGTGCAGTAACAGGTGTCATTTGGCAGCTCTGTTACCTACTACCCTATTCTGATTCAGGGATCGAGTAGGAAAAAGAGAAGTTGTAAGCAGTGGTCCTAACTGTCCAATAAACATAGAACAATTGTAACTCTGTGGGAAGCTGTGATTCAAGGAGAAGATCAAAGGGATTCAAATGCTCTAAACCAGGAGATGAGCCTCCCACAGGGCTAGTCAAGCAGCAGTCTGCTGAAACTCCCAATCAGAAACACGCTGATAGATTCAAACCTGGATAGGTACTTAAAGAGCTCACACCAGGACACTGAACAGAGAAGTCTGCGGAGGTATTTAACTTTGGGGGCATTTAAAACTTCCATTGTCTCAGATGAAGTTGTGAAAACAGAAGACATTTTTTTAAAAAGCTTAGGATGGGGGCAGCTAGGTAGCTCAGTGGATAGAGTCAGGCCCAGAGACAGGAGGTCATGGGTTCAAACCTGGTCTCAGACAAATATTTCCTAGCTGTGTGACCTCTGGACAAGTCACTTAACCCCCACTGCCTAGCCCTTACTGCTCTTCTGCCTTGGAACGTATTGGTTCCAAGACAGAAGGTAAGGGTTTAAAAGAGAAGTTTAGGGCAGATATCCCTCTTGCAGGGTATAGATAGCACTAACATAAAAACTAAAGTAAAGAAATAAAGAAATAAACAGGAGGAATCAGGATTTTTTTTTTTTTTTGGTCATAAAGAGCTACTATGGCAACAGGGAAGCTCAAGACAAAACACAGAAGAAAATCATTTGATATCATCTACAAGCAAAGCCTCAATGAAAAATATACCACTGACACAAGTCCAACAAGAATGTCTAAAGCAGTAGAGGAAAGAATAGGAAGAGATAAGTACTAGGAAAGATATGAAGAGAATTAACTGTTTGGGGAAACTCTATTGAAGAAAATAACTCACTGAAAAATAGAATTGGTCAAATTGAAGCTACTGATTTCATAAGATATCAAGAAATAATAGAAACAAAGCTAAAAAGCAGAAAGAAAAGAAAATTTGAAATATTTCAAAGGAGAAACAACTGGGTTGGAAAACACATCAAGGAAAGACAATTTAAGAATCACTGGACTGCATAATAAAAACAAACCAAAGAACCCAGACATCATATTTCAAGAAATCATAAAAAAAAATCATACAGATATTTAAAAACTAGAGGGAAATGTAGAAAGGGAAAGAATCTTACAGTTGTTTTCTGAAAGAAACCATAAAATGTAAACTCAGAATATTATAGCCAAAATCCAGAACTCCTGGGTCAAGGAAAAAATCTTCAGTTAGCCAGAAAGAAAGAATTCAAATACTGAGGAACAACAATCAGGATCATACAAGATTTAGCATCACCACTAAAAGAAGCAAAGAATTTGGAATATGATATTCCAGAATACAAAGGATCTAGGCTTACAACCAAGAATAACTTACTCAGCAAAACTAAGTATAGTTGGGGCAGCTGGGTGGCTCAGTGGATTGAGAGCCAGACCTAGAGATGGGAGATCCTAGGTTCAAATCTGACCTTGGACACTTCCTAGCTGTGTGACCCTGGGCAAGTCACTTGACCCCCATTGCCTAGCCCTTATCACTCTTCTGCCTTGGAGCCAATACACAGTATTGACTCTAAGACAGAAGGTAAGGGTTTAAAAAAAAACAACTGAGTATAGTCCTACAAAGAAAAAAATTTTAATACATATATATACATACATAGGTGCCAAGAGAAGAGTAAAAAAGGTAAACATTAGTGAGAAATCACAAGGGACTAAAGAAGGTTAAACTGTTTATATTGTTATATGGGAAGAAGATACATAAAGCCACTCAGAACTTTATTACCAGGGGTCACAAAAAGTCTAATAATGGAGGACCCTATTATGATTCTTTTGTGTTTAAGACTGTTTCAAAAGAAAAAGAGAATGGGTAGTCAAGATGAATGCATTGGGAGAAGAGAGAAGAAAAGTAGGGGAAATTATGTCATATAAATAGGGTGCATCAAAACAAGTTTATCCAGCAAAGAGAAAGCAGTTGCAGGGAGTTGGAGGGGGACAGGACATCACTTGAACTTCACTCACATATGAATTAATTACATATTTAATGGGAAGAATACACGTACAGACATATTTGAGTAGAGTATTACATCTTATTCACAAGAAAATAGGAATGAAAGGAGTTAAGAGAAAAGAGAAAAATAAGAGAGGATAGAATAAGAGAGAATTAGACAGAAGCAAAACATACTCTTCAGGGGATGGGAGAGATGAAAAGGAAGGAAAAGTATAAGAGAACAGGGTGGAGGGAAATACATTGTCATCATAACTCTTAATAGGATGAAAAGGAGAAGAAAGCAGAGTGGATTAAAAAGCAGAATCCAATAATATGTTTGTTTTAAGAAATATATTTGAAAGTGTATTTAACCTAGAGTTAACCAGTGTTTAATACAGAGTTAAAATAAAGGTCTGGAGCAGAATACAATAGGCTATTATTCTCAAAGTAAAAAAGGAAGAGGCAGCAATCAGGCTCTCAGCAAAAGCAAAAATAGACCTAATTAAATCAGATAAACTGGGAAACTACATTTGGTTAAAAGGTGCCACAGAGAGTGAATTCATATCAATACTAAACATTGATTCACAAACTGGCATAGTGTCTGAATTCTTGAAGATAAAACCAAAATGAGTTACAGTAAAACACAATAATAAGGGACTTCGATCTATTCCTCTGAGACCAAGATAAATGAATTAAAAATATAAACAAGAAAGAAGTTAAGGAGCCAAATAACAAATTTAGAAAAGCTACATAAACTGAGAAGCTGGAGAACATTGAATGGAAACAGAAAGGAGTATAATTATTTCTCAGCTGTGCAGAATAATACCTACACAAAACTGACCTTGTATTTAGGGCATAAGAACCTCACAAACAAATGCATTTCTTTTTACCATCCACCCTGCAATGAAAAATTAATTGGGCACTAAATAATCTGATACTACTCAATGGATGCATCAAAGAACAAATTCTAGAAACACATCAATTTTATTAAAAATAATGACAGTAAGGAGACCACATATTAAAATTTATGGGCTATAGCGAAAGAAACAATCAGGGTTAATTTTATTTCTAAACTCATTTACCAATAAAAGAGAAAAAGAGCAGATCAATAAATTGAACTCACAACTTAAAAGAACTAGAACAAAAAAGTTATTCTTCAACCCTTCACTATCCTTCATCCTATTCTCTCTCCAATTAACTGCCAGATGTGGATAATATACTTCCACACATTTGCAGCATTTGCTACCTTCTCTACAATCTCTGAGCTAACTTTTCCCAGAATATTTTAATAAATTTCCTTAACTCGTCTTCCTAATCCAAATCTCCCAATTTGATCCATCTTCCACATAGAGGTCAGTGGTTTTTCTAAAGCATAGTTTATGTTACACCCCCTACTCAGCAGTAGGATTTCAGAAGTAAATATAACTTCCATTGTTTAGTAATGAAAACGTTCATAATATGAATCTAAGCTACTTGCCATCAGAGTTTTGAAAAGAGATAAGGTTTAGAACAACTGTTGTGGTAAACAAGATAGAGAACTGAGAGAATATAAGGATTGCCTTGCTGTAGTAAAGATACAGTTGAAATCAGATAATATAAATTTGTAGAAGACACAATTGCTTCATTTCTTCCAGTTTCATACTGAAGTACTTGAATAGGAATTAAAGACACAGGTATATGGAAGCAAGTAATCTAGGGTTAGGTACACTCTACATTTCCCTTTTCTCCTCAAGCTTTTCAGCTGAAGAAAAGAGGCCATTTATCATAATCTCCTTCTCCATATCCTACAGCACTGTAATATTATCCTGCCATTCTTTCTTCCATTATTTCAGTCTCAGATGAAGAGGTGGACTTTCTCCTAATAAAGGTCAAATTCTTTTCTATCCTACTTTGTTTTCTCCAACAGTCTGCTCCACAAACACCACTTTTCCTCTAATCTTTAATATTTCACCATTTAATGGCCCTTTTTCTGCTTTCTACAATCATGTCCAAGACTCCCCTATCCTCTAAAAAAAAAACTTCCCCAAACTCTTATACTTTATTTTCTCTTTCTCAGCCAAATTTCTAGAAAAAAGTTGTCTACACTCATTGCCTCCACTTCTGCTCTTTTCACTCTCGTAAAACCTTTGCTATCTGGCTTCTCAATCTCACTCAGCTGAAACTGTTGTCACCAAAGTCACTGCCAATCTCTTAATTGCCAAATTTAATGGCTTTTTCTTGATCTTTTTCTTCTCCCTGCATGATTTGAAAAAAAGACCACTCTCCCTCTGCCTGGATTTTCTCTTTTCTTGGTTTTCATGATACACTTCTCTTATGATTCTTTTCTCAACTTATCCTACTGTACTTCCATTTCCTTTGCTGGATCACTATCATCACACCATCTAGCTCAATGTGCACTTCAATTATCTTCTCTCTACATTGTAACTAGGTGACTTTATCAGCTCTCTTCATCTGATTCATGTAACCAATTTTACCAGTCTGATTTTAAAAGTATTATGCTACTGAGAGGAAATGCTGCTCAAGTGATGGCTGCAGTGGCACAGAACATGAGATTTTGTTTCATTAAGGAGACTAATACCAACAGAGCCTCCAGGGACAAATCTTCTTGCTACATTCAAAGGAAAACAGTCTAATCTGGTTGCTTTATTCATGAAAATAAATGCCAGTTCTGCAGACTAGGTTAAGAATCTCTCTCCCTCATAAAAAGTTTTGAGGCTAAAGCCATAGCGGTGACTAAACCCCCCCCCCCCCCCGCCTGATCTGGTTTTGTTTGTTTTTTTTTTAAACTAGATATTGATTTTAAAACTGATAGAGATCTTGCTTCAGAATACATTCTAAATTGACTCTCCCAGGAGCCACTGAGCAATTGTCAAACCATAAAAATGGAACTACACTAATCAGTTTGCCTCTAGTTGATTTTTATTTTAGGCCAATGAGAAGAGGATAGACCATAATTGGATGCAGAAATTTTTACCCTCATTGCCAAACTCCTCTTTCATTGAGGCATTTAAATATGTGATGAGGTCCCTTGGCTGAAGGTCACACTTAATGCTCTTCCTCACAATGTTAATTAAATGTTAAGAAAGCTGTCCCATCCACCTGAAACCTAGCAGATTGATCAATATGACAGCAAAAGAAAGTGATAAATGTTGGAAGGGATATGGCAAATTTGGGACACTAATACACTGCCAGGGTGGAATTGTGAATTGATCTGACCATTCTGGAGGGCAATTTGGAATTATGCCCAAAGGGCTTTAAAAGAATGCCTGCCCTTTGATCCAGTCATACCACTGCTGGGTTTGTGCCTCAAAGGAAAAATAAGGAAAAAAAACTTGTGCAAAAATATTTAGCTGTACTTTTTGTGGTGGCAAAAAATTGGAAAATGAGGGGGTGTCCCTTGATTGGGGAATGGCTGAACAAATTGTGGTATCTGATGGTGATGGAATACTATTGTGCTAAAAGGAATAATGAATTGGAGGATTTCTATGTGAACTGGAAAGACCTCCTGGAGCAAAATGAGCAGAACATGGAGAAAACTGTACACAGAGACTGATACACTGTGGTACAATCAAATGTAATAGACTTTTCTACTAGCAGCAATGCAATGACCCAGGACAATCCAGAGGGTCTTATGAGAAAGAACACTATCCACATCCAGAGAAAGAACTGTGGAAACAGAAACAGGGAAGAAATACATATGATCAATCACGTTGTTGGATGGGGATAGGATTGAGGTTTTGGCGTTAAATGATCACTCTATTGCAAATATTAATAATATGGAAAATAGGTCTTGAACAATGATACATGTATAACCCAGTGGAACTGCTTGTCAGCTCCAGGAGGGGGATGACATAAAAAGGCCGAGGGGAGGGAAAAACATGAATCATGTAACCATGGAAAAATATTCTAAATAAATAAATACATTCTTTTAAAAAAAGCTGCCCCAGGTCAACTGAAGGAAGCAATCTAACCTGTCTGATAACCACCGGTATAGCTAATGGCATCAAATTCATTCCTCCTATTTTATAAAAGGTGGTACACAAAGATTCAAAACTGATCCCATTGGGGACAGGACATTCAGCTATCTCTTGCTGCTTTAAAAAATTGCTCCGAGAGGCTATTAGTAATCCTGGGAACCACACAATTCTTAAAATGAAAAAGAGACACACAGGTAAAATGAAGACAGTAACTATCTAATTTCTATCAAGGTGTTAGGGTCAACCAATCTACTAGATCTAAGTCCAATATGGCACTATTAGGTGAGCTTCTAGTATGCTGTGTATGTGTGTGAGGAGGTGGGGGGAAGGGGTCACAGATGGAATGATGGGAGTACATAGTACTGTAAAACAAAGTTAACATGGGTTTTTCTTGGAATGCAGATTTCCTTCAAAATTTTTTATATGAAGGGAGAACTGCCTATATGTAAAAAAAAAAAAATTTAAATATAGTTTGGGAAGGAAGTAACTAGCAATTATGGCAGATCAGGAAGGGCTTTATGAAGGAGAAAGTGCTTGGGCTCCTTCTTAAAGAAAGAGAAGGACTTTAAAAAGCAGGGGAAAGAAGGAAGCTCTTTTTGGGAATAAGGGACTGTACCTGAAAAGGCATGGGGAAGAAACTGTTATGTGTGTTGTGTGAGGAACAGAGAGAAGGCCAATTTGACAGTTGTATATAAAACAAAAAAGATTTTTCAAATTTTAAATAGCTATAGAAATGATATTAAAATTATCACTACTAAATTGGAGACTACCATATGTATGTATATACACATATGATTTATATCTGCCGCAAAAGCATAAAAATTTTTAAGTAGAAATTCAACCTCAAAAATTTTCATTTGACTTGTCAGTGAATACTGAAAATAATTGAAAACAGAATTAGATAATCGTAGTCTACAACTGAATCAATTCAAGGTGGAAATAAATGAGTCCTAAATAAAGAAAGTTAGCAAAGTTAGCAAAACACAATAGAACCAACCAATACAAAGAAATTCCAAAAGTCTTAGAAAGCTCAAATTTCTCTACATTTAAGAGGTATGATGCGAATGCCTATGAGCCCCTGTTAATTCTACAAAGCTGTCTACCACCAGTCATGAAATCATTAAGTATTTACCCTACCAGAATTACATAAACATGTGAACAATGAGGGGAAGGGGTGTAGGAGATTGAATGTAACGATACCTCTTCTAAGCTGTGGAGAGAAGAAGCAGATACCACTCGAGATGATAGTGGGTGAAATGGCTCCTGACCAACAACATGTTGATTCTGAATTTGTATGAAAGGGTTTTGTTGTGGTCTGTGGGGTAATGGTGGTATGCTATAGTGAAAACCCTGTCCCATTAAATGATTTTGATGTAAATTAGCAAAGGTCCAGGATCCATCTGGTGGCAGATATTTCAAAGGAGGAGGGGTAAGGTTTTCAGATGGTATTGAGAAGGAGGGGTTATATATTTGGGGTGGCGGATGCTGCTGAAATCCTGGATTGTTGGCCATTTCAAAGTCTCTGATGTCACTGAAGTTAGAAAAGTGGCCACTGTGATTTGAATTGGATGAAGAAGAAGGATTTGCTGGTGGGCTTCTAGTTTGAACTTGTCTATATTGCAAAAGTCTTGACTGAGGTGGTGGCATTTCAGTTAGCTCCCGTGTTTCACTTTGATCATGATGAGCCAGTTCTCTGATTAAGTCTTGAAACCTGAAGAACAGAATAAGTTACAACATGGGAAGAGTAAAAACTCTTTTGCATATTAAATATTTTAGGCATTAAATGATGCATATATAATCTCAGAAGCACAATAATGCACATAAGCAAATTAAACCATAGTGCTGGACTTGGACTTAAATCTATTCTAAAAAAATTATGCATTAACTGGAAAAATAATTAGAATTGGAAAAATAGGATCACTAAAATGATCCTAAGTCTGAAAAAAAATGGGCCCTTCTTCCTTGATATTTTTCATAAATGTCATCTCTTTTTTTTTTTAAGTTATTACTCCAATATATGGAGGTAGTATTATGCAGTAGATTGAGTACTAGATTTAGAGTTGAGAAGGCACACATTCTTTACTAGTTAAAGGACTCTGGGCAAATCAATTTTTACATATCTCAGGTTAGCTCCTTATCACACATAACCACATCAACAAATAAGTTGTTGGAGAGAGTTCCCACCTCAGACACTGTCTTCACTGAAGAAAACAAAAGATCAGACCCAAAGGAGAAGAGGAAAAACTGAAAATCATGGAAGCAACTCCAACAAAAACCATCTAATTCAAAAAGTATTTTTAAGATTCTATTATAAGTAAGAGATTCCGTCAGTTGTTTGAGGAAAAAATGATCAACTGGAAAACAGTCCCTACCTTCAAGTAGATGAGTTTATATAAGAGATGTATATCTATGTATGTTGCCTGGTACCTTTTCTAGGTAATAAGTCAAAAGACTTCAAATATAGAAGAAAATATGAAATATCTTATGTGAAAAAGAACTGACCAAGATAATAAGTTGAGGAGACGTGAATTCAGGAAATCATTGAAACTATTTGAAACTCATGAACAAAAAAATGCTATGTATCATATTTCTATGAAACGTTAAAGGAAAACTGCTCAGATATATTAGAAACTGTGTGAAGAAAATTATTGAGGGGACTTTGATCACAAAGATAGAATGGAAGTTCTGGAGCACTCCTGTAGTCAGCAGGAAAAACCAGCAATTGAGATAGGGGATCATGAGGCAGGAGGTAGGCCTGGCCTTTCCTCTGGGCCCCCCAGGCAAAGGAGAAAGGAGACAGTTGGCTCACTAGGCGAGATGTGTGAGAGTCAGAGGACAGAGAAAAAGCTTGATAAACTGAGGCATTATTGCTCAGGACTACTGTGTTGGGGTGGACTGAGAGGACACATATGGCTGCTGCAGAGCAGCAAGCTACATGGAGAAGCTAGATTAGGGTAAATCTTCCATAAAAGTTATCTACCTCCTTTCTTTCTCTCTCATCCTTCTCCTCTTCTCCTTTCTGATGAAATAAAATCATTAAGTCTATGGTCAGGCTCTCATTTTAATCATAACAATTCAGAGATAAGAGTAGAAACTGAAAAAAATCCACCTTTAACTTCTGAAATAAACTCCAAAATGAAAACTCAAAGGAATATTATAGCAAAAATCCAGAACTCTAAAGTGAAGGAGAAAATAACAAGCTGGCCCATTGGTTGAAACATAAGAGGGTGCAAAGAGGAGTACTGTGAAATAAATCAAAAAAGATAGACTAGAGTCAGATATATGAAAAGCTTTAAATACCATGCTGAATAATTTTTCTTTAATCCTAGAAATGATAAGGAAGCACTGGAGATTTTAAGCAGAGGAAAGAAATGCTAACACTTGTGCTCTATGGAAAATTATTTAGATATTTTTTTTTACAGAGAATGGATTATAGAAGGAAGAATCAAAGACAGACATCTAACTAGGAAGCCACTATAATAATCTCAGTGAGAAAAAATAAGGAGTTGAAGTATTGGCCATGTGAGTGGAAAGAAGGGGATGGATATGAGAAATATTGTAGAGGTGAATTAACAAGACTTGAAAATTCATTGGATCTAATCAGGTAGAGGACAAAGAACCTGGCTCAGAATCAGATGATCTGTATTCAAAACCCTTGAAGCCTATTTCTGGAATCCTGAAGTCACTTAACCTGAATCTCAGTTTGGTTATTTATAAAATAAAGAGCTGGACTTTACGGCCTCTTGAGGTTCTTTCTATTTTTTAATCAGGGTTTTCATTCTGCCACTGAGACATACTGTGACCTTGGGAAACTTACCTAAATTCTCAGTGCTCTAGACAACTCTTAGAGATATATTATCCTAGGTACCTGTGCTAATGAAGAAATGACACTCCATATTTTTTTAGATAACATTTAAAGTTACAAATTAATAACTTTTAAGAATTACTGATTTTACTTTAGTCTCTCTCTAAGCTTTATAATTCAACAAATGCTTCAAATTTTTACTGAATATAGAAGGAGATTGTTATATTTCCCCTAGAAACCAACAGACAAGGAAACAGGAATACATGTAGTTGTCAGTCTGCAGAATTCATACCTGAATAATAACTAAAATCTCTAGGCGTTTTAACCAAATATTTAACCAAATAAAAGAATATATTCTTGCATATATCCCTATATAATACAATGAAAAATTTCTTCACAAAAAAAACTCCTACTTAACAATAAAAGTACTGATTTTTCAAGGAAACTACAGTAAAATTTTTGTATTAGAAGCTATCTTTAAGAATGTTCAAATACCTTGAATGTGTTGCTTCTGCTTCATCTTCTGCATTAGTAGCAAATTTCCAGTTTGCCCTAATTGGATGTTGATGTAATCCTGCTGGTGGTTGGGAAAGATGCTGTAGGTGAGGGTGGTGATAGTGTGCATATGGAAGACTGCCTTGAGTGAGATAGGCATTATGCTCACTCCATTGCTGAATTCTTGCTTGCTGTTGCCTTAATGCTTCTAAGGCCACATTTCCATGTATACGTTCTGTGGGGGAAAAAAATTACAAAAAATGTAAGCTATACACATTGCTGATCAGAAGAGGATTAAAAAAAAAAAAGATTCTTATTGCCAACAACCAGAATTTCCCCACAAATATTCAATAAGAGCTACCATTAGTTTTGGGAAGAATGCAAGAACTCCCTATATTGGTTAACGAGTAAGAGAGTTTTATTGAACAAACCATTCATCTAAAGTTTTCAAATGGCCAAAACTACATATTCTAATATTCCAAAATATATAAAACTGATTAACACAATCCTAATTATTATGATGAGTAATATATTCTTCATGGGATTACTCTAAAAACTGAATAAATCCACTCTTTAAAATATTATCATGTAGTACATGCACTATTAGGTAATCTCTTTTCACTTTTAGCAATGAGACTTAGGAGACATTGGAGGAAAATAAAAAATAAAACTTACCTAAAGCTTCCCCTAGTGGTAACCCTGGAGGATTTTCTTCACTGAAATTATTCAAGTGAGAGGGTATCATTGGGTTGTGTTGTGCAATGGATCTCAAAGGGTTAACTTCTTGATGCATAGGAGTAGGGTGCTGTTCAGATATCATTGAATCTACAGCAGGAGAATGTGGTCGATGAGAGACTGCATTATTAAAGAAGGAATGGTTGGGGCCTGCTTGATATGTAGGAGATAGCTGAGAGGGTTGCTGCTGAGTTTGTTGATTCAAGTGGTTATGCTGCTGGACTGCTTGGTTTGGTTGTGGTTGAGGTGGTATTTGAGTTGGTTGCTCAGGGAAATGATTCTGCTGCTGACCTAAATTTTGAGGTTGTTGAGCTGGAAATGCTTGTCTTGGTAGCTGGGATAAGTGCTGATAGTGGCGATGAGGGACTGCATATTGTGCATGGGGAGCAGTAAGATGAAGGTTTAGATGTCTCGCATTGAGATTATCTTTTCGATGAAATTTGGGATTAGGATAAGCAAAACCAGGACGAGCTTCTGGACTTCGGTTCTGTGTATTTGAATCTAAATCATTCTAGAGAGAATAAAAAAGAAACTTCTTGATTATAAAAGTAACAATATCCTCAGGTCTATTATAAGTACTAAACCATTCATTTCAAGACAATTAAATATAGTGAAAACTAAAAAATAGATCAGAGAAAAAAAGTATAGTGAATTTAAATGCAAAATATATGAGACGATCTTATTCTCATCTTCTAAAATACTACATGTTTATTAATAATTAACAGGATAGCAATGACTGATCAAGAAGATTCATTTCCTAAACACTGAAAATCTAAATTCATTTGAAAATACATTGATACCAAAAATGAGTTATGTTATCAGCTTCTGGGGTTGCATATTAGAATAATTTATTCTGCTAGCTGGATTTATCAGATTATTTTTATATATTCGCTTAAGAAGTTAAGCCTACTATATACCTGGAATGCAGGGATAGTTCAATATTAGAAAAACTAACAGCATAATTGACCATATCATCAACAGAAACCATAAGGTTATCTTAATAGATGGAGAAAAGGGCCTTTAGAAAACACCATCCATCCCTTATTAAAAAAAAAAATTGAAAACATTTGAATAAAAGGAACTTTCCTTAAAGTGGTAAAAGGCATCTATCTAGAACCATCAGGAAGCATTATCTGTAATGGAGAAAAATTAGAATTCTTCCCAATAAGATCAGGGGAGAAACAAGGATGCCAATTATCACCACTACTATTTAATATTATATTAGAAACACTAGTTATAGCAATAAGAGTAGGAAAAAATTGAAGGAATTAGAATAGGCAATGAGGAAACAAAACTATCTATATATGATATAACACTGAATAGGTAAATTAATTTATATAGGATTTTTCTTATTTTGGCTTCACCTATCCATGAATAATTAATATTTTTCCAATTATTTTGGTCTGACTTTATTTGTGTGGAAAGTGTTTTATAATTGTATTTATATAGCTGCTCAGTTTATTTTGTTACATTTATTCCTAGGTATTTTATGTTGTCTACAGTTATTTTAAAAGGAATTTCCTTCTCTATTGCTTGTTGTTGAATTTTGTTGGTGGTAAATAGATTTGCTGATGATTTATGTAGGTTGACTTTGCATTCTGCCACTTTGCTAAAGTACCTAATCAATAGTAATAATTAATAATGCTAATATTAGTTTTGGGGTTGATTCTGGAGTTCTCTCTATATATACCATCATATCATCTGCAAGTCACTTAATACCCATTACCTAGTCCTCTTTTTCCTTGGAATCAATACTTTAGTATTGATTCTAAAATGGAAAGAAAAGGTTTTTTAAAAAAAAAAAAGTTTTCTATATGGGTGCAGTGAATACTGCTGGCAAGAAATGCATTTTAGTATCACATATTTTTATTTTTAATTCACAACATAAACCACTATAAAAAATAGTTTACACACTGAAGAAAGATTATAGACTACTTTGCCCTCAAAGTCTTAAAAACATGGATTATATAACCAAACAAAACAGAGAAGATAAAATAAGTCATTTCAACTACGCAAACAAAATTAATGTTTCTAGGCTAAGAAGAAAAGCTGCCAATTGGGAAGAAAAAATTATACACTTTTACACATACACACAACATTTGCAATGGTAATTGAAGAATAGACAAATAGTTTTTGAAAGAATTACAAATTGTTAAACATATATGAAAGACTGAGCAATCACTAATATCACTAAGAAATTAAAATTAAAACAAAGCTCTGAGGCTTTATTTCACAACCAGAAAACTAGCAAATATGACAAGTGGGAATGGTCAGTGTCTGATAGATTATAGAAAAACAGGCAGTCAATAAAAATTTATTAAGCACTTGTAATACAAAGAAAATCAAAAGCCAGTTCTTGTTCTCAAAGACTTCTGAGTCTAATATTACAGAATTTCTAATCTAATGAGGCACACTAATGTACCAATTGGTAGAGCTGGGTACTAGTCCAACAACTCTGAAGAGCAACCTACAGTAAAAAAATGACTAAATTGTCCATATTCTTTAAAGTAAATCCCATAAGCAAAAGAAGACGAAACCAGAAGAAAAAGATCCCTTATTATTTATAGCAGCATTTTTTGTAGTAGCAAAGAAATGACTCATCATTGACTGGAGAATGACTCAATAAGTCAGGAAACATTAATCTAATGGAACATTACTGTATTGTTAAAAATATGAAGAATCAAGAAAAGCACAGAAGTCCTTAGGAAGTGATGCAAAATAGAAGCAAGAAGAAGCAGAAAAACATACAGAACTATAACAATGTCAAAACAAAAACAACAACAAAAATTCCAAATGAAAACACTATATAATTACAAGGATTAAGCTCGAATTTCAAATAAGGGAAAAGATTTTACACACTCTCTCTCATGAGAAGTGGGAGATTATAGGTGTGCAACACTACATATACTATCAGACTTGGTTCATGAGTTGTTTGCAAAAATTTTTTGTTCTTTTTAAAAAAAATTATTATTAGAAAAGACGGATCTCTAGGGAGAGATATATTTTAAAAATAAAAGATACTAATAAAATTAAAATATAAGTTCTATAAAGCACAGTACAATATTTTGGAAGAGATATGAAAACAAAGAAGGTTCAGAGAAAAGTTAAGCATTAGCATCCTAAAGTTCACATCTCATTTCTCACTAAGCTGTGCTCATTTTAGACTTCTTTGGCTTCTCTCCCCTCCCTTATGCTTACTCTCACCACCCCATTTTTCAGGATTCTTTTATGTGACATTTTCCTCCATCAAATTGTTTTTGTTTTTGTTTTTACATTTTTAAACCCTTAACTTCTGTGTATTGGCTCTTAGGTGGAAGAGTGGCAAGGGTGGGCAATGGGGGGTCAAGTGACTTGCCCAGGATCACACAGCTGGGAAGTGTCTGAGGCCTGATTTGAACCTAGGACCTCCTGTCTCTAGGCCTGACTCTCAATCCACTGAGCTACCCAGCTGCCCCATCCTCCATCAAATTGTAAGTACATTGAAGGTAAGGCCTTTCTTTTTCATATTTGTATCTCCAGTTTCTGGCACACAGCAGATTCTTAATAAATCTTTACTGAAGGTTGACATGTAAAGAATATGAGAAAAAAAGAAATCAAAGCTATCTATAGTCATGTGAAAAAATGCTCTAAATCTCTATTGATTCAAGAAATGGAAAAACAACTCTGAGGTTCCACCTCATTCCTATCAGATTAGCTAATATAAAAGAAAAAGAAAATAATAAATGTGGGTGGCGGGGAAGAATGTGAACATTGCAATATGAATGGACTGTTGATGGAGATGTGAACTGGTACAACCATTCTGGAGAACAATTTCAAATATACCCAAAGGGCTATAAAACCACATATCCTTTGATGCAGAAATAGCGCTACTAGTTCTAAATTCCAAAGAGATTAAAGAAAAAGGAAAAGACCTATAAGTACAGAAATATTTAAAGCTGCTCTTTTTGTGGTAGCAAAGAATTGGAAACTGATCTATCAATTGGGGAATGGAAGATCAAGTTGTGGCAAATGACTATGATAGAATATTGTTGTGATATAAGAAATGAGAAGCAGTATGGTTAAAAAAAAAACAAAACTAGGAAGATCTATTTTGACCTGATGCAGTGAAGTGAGCAGAACCAGAGAACACCGTACACAGTAAGAGCAAATTTGTATGATGGTCAACTATGAGAAACTTGGCTATTCTAATTAATGGAATGATCCCAGACAATTCCAGAGGACTTGGGATAAAAAACACTACCAACCTTCAGCGATAGAACTGATGGAGTCTTAGTGCTGATTGGAGCATAATTTTTCACTTTCTTTAGTTTTCTTCCCTTTTGAGGGGCAGGGTGGGAGAAGTACAATATGGCTGATATAGAAATGTTTTGCATGATGTCACATATATAATTGATATTATGTTTCTTGCCTTCTCAAAGTGGGGAGGGGAAGAAACAGGAAGGAGGGGAAAAAATTCAAAACTCAAAATTTAAAAAAAAAATGTTAAAAAAAACTACTAATAAATTATCACTACTTTAGCTTTTCTATTTTTTCTTCTTAATTCTGACTTCTAGTCAAGCCACTGCTGATAAGCATTAATGACAATGTAAAAGCATGCAGGAGATGAAAATGAAACCAGTTTATTTTGCTAATATTAATAATACTCATTATGCATAAATATAAATATATATATACATACATACATAATATATCCTTTTGTTATTTATTGGTCTTCTTAAAGGGCTACTAAAAAAATAACTAAAATGAGATTTAAAGATTATTTGTGGGTTTTCAGCTTAAATCTACTCCAACCCTCAACAAACATGAAAAATCAAGATTTGGAGCATTGTGTAATTAGAATTGGTTACTCTAAAAATTATAATTCCCAGCATCCCACTCTCATCACGTTACATGCTGACATGGGGAGGATATAAATTTGATGTAGACCCGCCTCTTGCTCTCTTGTCTTCCTGTCAGGGCTTTGGTGGAGCAAGCTTTTTAAACATGCATGGAGAACTTAATCATGTGGTCTTAATTTTGTTAAATAATTAGTTTTTTTACTTCTATTTCCTTTTTATTACTTCTACTTCAAGTGATTATTAATAAACTTCACAAAAATGAATACTTGGAGTTACTGGATATTAATTTAAGTCCTACATTTATGGTGACCAGAAGTGGGGTTTAGAACCCTTAATTCTCTCTTAAGTAAATTAGTTTGAAAAGAAACCATGTTTCTCCTGCCATGGTTTTTTTAGCCTTTCCCCATCAGGGAGTAGTGGCATCTTCTCCTGTCTGCCTTGCTTCCCACCTGCTGCTGACATTCCTGCCTCCCTCCCTTACTGCCTGAGTGATCCCACCTTCCATTGCAGCCTCTGCTGCTGCTGCTGCTGCTGTTGCTCTTGCTCTTGCTGTTGCTGTTGCTCTTGCTCTTGCTGCTGCTGCTGCTGCTGCTGCTGCTGCTGCTCCTCCTCCTCCTCCTCCTCCTACTGCCGGTAAAGTATTAACCCCTCTTTCCCTTGCATTGCTAACACCTGAATGTGAAGTCCGGATATTTCTTTGAGGAAACAGTCTCCTAAAGGGCTTTTACTTTAGGAAACACTTCTACCCTTTTAACTCCCTGTCCATGTGGCAGTGGAAGCAAGTGGTTCCCTGGCATTTTTAATCCTGGGAGTAGGGTGGGAAGGTTACTCTTCTAAACAGGAAGTAGATTTGCAACCAATTTAATAAGTAGAATTGCAAGCATGGCCCAGTTTCCTGCCTATCTCAAACAACTCCCATTCTGGGAGAGCATTACAGAGTTTGAACAGCTGAAAGTTTTGGGGTATATTCTCTTACTACTGTTCCTCCATGCACTGGTCCTTGCAATTAGCTTGAGTAATTCTGAGATTCAGGGGGGGAAATCCATCTCCCTACATCCCCTTGCCATTTTGGCCTGCCCAGTCTCTGCAACATATCCAATATGGGAATCTTAGCAATCTATTTGATCACACTTGGTTATAATTAGAGGTGAAAAATTAACAATGAAACTAGTTATAAACTTGATCAGAATTTTTTATACTAAGGATATTATACCCTCATATTCATATGTTGCCATGAAAAATTCTAATATTTACAAATATAAATGTAAAGGATAAAAAATTGTAAGATTACAACAGCCTATCAAAGATATGTTTTTTTTTTAAAGTACATGTGGACACCTTCTAGAATAGAGCCTATTAAGTGTTGTTTTTTAAACTCTTACTTTCTTATTAACAACTCTAAGACAGAAGAGCACGGGCTAGACATATAGGGTTAAGTGACCTGCCCAGGATTACACAAACTAGGAAATATGCCTAAAGCCAAATTTGAATCCAGGTCCTCTCAATTCCAGGTCTGCCATACTATCCACTGTGCCACTAAGTAGCCTCAAACCTATTAAATTCTAATGTGACAAGGATATGAAAATGCTTGGGAATAACATGTTGGATAAATGAATGATCACGAAAGACAGTATGAAACGGAAAAACAAAATACATTTACTAAATGTAAAGAGCATACCTGTTTGGAGTCTAAAGGCTTTTTCTCTGGAGTGCGAATTTTGTTTACTTCAGGTCCAGGATTAGGATCATTTTTACCTAAAAAAAGCCAATGAAGCCATTGTTTTCATTTATATAAATGAAATGAAACTTCTTGTGATTATCCACACATTAAAGGATTAGTTTCATATTCCCAATTAAATTTTGTTCTTTTCATTTTTTAAAAGTTGTTCTTTTTTTTTGCTAAATTACAAAAGACAATAAATCTTTAAAGCAATCTTATTACTAAAGTCTAAATGATAAAGAAATATAACACTGAAGTTTATAAAATTGTATTATGAAAAACAGCAATAATTTCCACAATTCTACAGCATGTTCATTACTTTGATTCTATTTGAACAGAATTCTAGCCCTTTAGCAAATGCTTAGAGCTTTATTTACAAATGTATGATTAAGTTTCATTAATTCAAAATGATGTGGATATTTGATAACTAAGTATTTATTATATATTTTATAATTAATATGAATTATATTTAGTGTATTAAAGATTTTACATTAAAAACAAAATGGATACTAGTAAGTGAAATCAACTCCTATAATTTCTTACATTAAGAAATTCCTCAAAGGAAACAGAATCTTCCTCATAGTTCAATTTTTAATTAAAAATAACTACCTTAGAAAAACAAATACATAATAAGAGTCGATGACTTGCTAATGGATATTTTTTGGATGGGGGGGATCTTTTTGTAGTCCACTATTCATACCATAATAGTACTGATGTATTCTTAAATTAGTGTTACACATGAGATTAGAAAGCCACAGTAGTAAAGCAATGCAGTGTTCCTGCCTTTTAGAAGTATAAGGAATTTGTGTTTTATATTTTGAGAAGTGTTCTATATATCACTGTAAAGACAGGGCTCATTAATGAGTCCACAAAACAAAACTTGTGGTAGAGCAAGGAATTTTACAATGGGGTTTTATTGTAATTTCAAAATTCAGGGTAAATAAATACAATAGATACTTTCTTCTTCCATGACCTGATTAAAATAATCACTTTAAATCAATTATTGTCATAAATTGTTTAAGAATATCTAAAGGAATTTGGTTTTTCTGTGTAAAATTTGAAATGCTGACTACTGAAAGTATTAAAAACATAAACATTAAATATTCTACCAAAGAATAACTCATATCTAGCATGACTAGTGGGTTCATTAAGGGAATTTTCTAGTTGGTGATTATTGACATGCTTAGCCTATATCCACTTATGATTTGAGTATGGCAAAAACAACTCACCATTTCGATTTTGTTCATGTTGATCCTTTTCCTGTTGCTGAATTTGTTGTTGCCCTACACTAACTGGTGAATGATGTCCAAGGCCATATGGTATAGGAGATCCCCGTCCATGTGTCTGTAACAGGTTCATATTATATGCCATGGCTGCCTGATGTGTAATGATTCGAGGGTCAACTGCAAACCTACCCTGGTACCCTGTCCATGGTACCTATACAATTAGAAGAATTGAGATTATTGATTTATTTTAAAAGATTGTGAAAGACAAACTATTCCAATGGCATTTGTATAGGGGAAAGAATATCAAGGGTAAAAGTCAATTCAAGCAAGGAAAATAACTCATGATTAGTCAGAATTTACAAAATGATGAACATCATAAAAAATACTACAATAATACACTTATTGGCAAAGAAAGTATGTGGCCCACCCACCACTAGTGCATAAATGAAAACTGAAATTTTATGCATTTATATAGGAACTGAGGTATTTAAATTTTTTCTTTATTATCATTGCTTTGTAAACATTTCTCCTCATCAGAATATATGCTAAGATTACTATGAAATATGTTATGCCATAAATATAGCTGGCCATTTAGGTTGTGTATAATCAATGAGAAAAAAGAAAATTTTAGTCTGGTGGATCTTAAATCATTGTTAAAAGCAATCATCTAATCTAGACATTAATATATATGTGAATAAAATAAAAAATGATTCTTGTGGGTAAAACTCAAAAATATTATTCCTTCTGCAAGTATTCGTGAGTGGCTTTGTCAACTGATTACATGTTAGATCACAAAATCTGAAAAACTTATTTTAAAAGGTCTTCACACGTTATCCCAGTACATTAACACAAAATGAATAAATAAAGAGAAATTTCAACAGCAATCCTTCATTTAATTAAAATCTCTTGAAATGCAGACTTCTAGAAACTGTATAACAAAAGCTTCTGTGACCTAGTAAAATGAAACAGTTCTAAGGCACTTACTATTTACGAAAGATAATGTTTACCACGGCCAGGATGTCTAATTAGAAGAAACTAGCATGAATTGTGAAATCTATAGTTATTGTATATGAACTGTGTATTTTAAGATGACAGTTATTCTCATTAGATACCTGAAATATGACATCTGGCCAATTTGACAAAAAATATTTGTGTCTGATCAGCTTTATTTTTTTTTCCCAGGGAGAGAGTAGAGAATAGGGATGGAGAGAATCAAGAGAGGAATAGGGTAATACAATGAATCATAGCAACTGCTTGAACTTATAGGTAATTGCTATAAAGGAAACACATTATCTTGGCTAAATTCCTAGATCTGGCAGATAGAAGAGCAAATCAACTGAAATTACTAAAATATACTAAGTCTCAAAGGAAATTGAAATGTTTTTAAATATATTGGAAAATGCTGACATCTGTTACTGAATTTCTTTAACAATCCTTCAGGTAACAGTCTGAGGTCCCAAAAGTCAATACTCATGGAAAGGGTAGAGTTACGCTTTTAAGTAGCTATAAGATGTCATAAAGTGAGGTATTCCTCAAATAAATTTAAGTACAAGGTAGAATCTGAAGCCTCTTCAGAAGGCAAAGTGTTCTCAAATGGCCTTTATCCCTTAGTTGTTTTAGTGTATAGAAAAGATAAATCTCCATCTGTGAAGTTTTATAGAAGCAAACAATAACACCACTTTCCAGAATAAGGGACCAAATCAAAGGCTTCACTAGCCTCTAGCCAAATTACCCATGATAAAAAAAAATGTTTTTCAAGAACTTCTTCTTCAGAAATAACCCATTCCTCTCTTTCTCCAAATATGTTGACATATAATAAACAAAATATACCACATTAACTTAAATAAATGTTAATTAGCTTAAATAAAACTTAGAAGCTCAAAATTTTATTCCCAACACCTCATTCTTTTGAGAAGACAGTCCTGGATCCTTCAAAAACAATCCAGCAGTTTGAGAACTCTGATACCACTTTCTACAAAGATTGAAAAGCCTGGAGTATGCAGTGAGAAGCTTATTATAATGAAAGTATTAACTAACTCCATAGAGAATCAACACATAACATTATCTAGATCAGTGATGGGCAAACTTTTTTAAAGAGGGACCAACGGAAAGGGAATGCTCATCTGTCAGTCTGTTTCTAAGGCAAATCTTTCAAAGTTTCATTGTATTGTATCCTACTCATTGTATTGTCAGATTAGGAATAATGTCCTGTGGCTGGATAGAACATTTCAGGGTGCTGCATCTGGTCCACAGGCCATAGTTTGCCCATCACTGGTCTAGATAATGAACTGTTTTGGCCACGGCAATTCATTAAGATTATAATTAACTCAGGGTTGCAATCTTTGTGGTGTAGTGAATACCTACATGGATGAAATAAGAGCTTTTCTGTAGTATTGAGACAGAGTTTGAACTGGATTGAGCATTGTTTAGGACAATTTTTATTTTGATATTAATTAGTAATTACTTTAATAAACAGCAAATATCTAAAATCTATACTTACCGGTAAAGGCACAGACATAACCACATTTCCTCCATAGAGAGCAGGTACATAAAGAATACTAGTCCCACTGTGAGGATCTATCCTTTGAACAGGACTGGGAGACTTTCCCATATTTGGGTGGGGTCCAAGAGGGGAAGGAGGAGTATATGCTCTAATAGGATTGCCAATGAGTACAGAAGGATTGGTTTGGACTAAAAATAAAGAAGAGAAGGGAAAAAGAAAATCAATTTTTCAAAGTTTACTCCTTATGAATAAAAAAATACATCCAAGAGAACTATTGGGCAAGAATACATTTAATACATAATAATGATACATTTTAGACATTTGTACATTTATGATTTGTCAGTTTGCCACTACAAAGTAATATAATAGGTACATGTTATATACATTATGATGTTCATTTCAACTGTCTTGAGACAAGACTATTTTATCAGTATTATGGGGAGAAGAGCTCTTTGAGAGAAATAGGTATTAAGAAAATATACTTTAAAGGGCAGGTAGGTAGCCCAGTGGATAGAGTGCCAGGTCTGGAATTAGGAGGCCCTAGGTTCAAATCTGGCCTTAGACTCTTTCTAGCTGTGTGAATATAGACAAATCATTTAAACTCAGTTGGCTAGTCCTTACCTTTCTTCTGCCTTAAAAATAGATAAGGATTTTAAGAAAAAAGGAAAAAAAATTTGCTCAAACAAGTTAAAACTTTTTCTAAGCAAACTTTAACTTTTAAACTCATTCAGGAAATGAAATTTAGCAATTATCTAAATAACTTAATCCCAATATGTTTTTAAGTATAATTTTAATTAAGTACATCCTGAAACTAGTAAAACATGAAACACGAAAGACATGAAATAACTCAGAAACAAAATAAAATCTCTAAAGTGAAGGGAAAAGGAAAGCTGAATGAACTTATAATTTTTCAAAACACTCATCTTTCCTAGCTCTGATACTTCATTAGTCATTTCCCTCAAAAATCAAGGCAAAAATCTCTTTTTTAAAAAAACTTTCGGGGGCAGCTGGGTAGCTCAGTGGATTGAGAGCCAGGCCTAGAGACAGGAGGTCCTAGGTTCAAATCCGGCCTCAGACACTTCCCAGCTGTGGGACCCTGGGCAAGTCACTTGACCCCCATTGCTTACCCTTACCACTCTTCCACCTATAAGTCAATACACAGAAGTTAAGGGTTTAAAATTAAAAAAAAAAAATTTAAAAAAAAAACTTTCTCTTTTTACATAACTGAAAAATACAAGTACACGAAAAGTCAAGCATGCTATACAAAACAATTGGAAAGTCAAATCCTAAATTCTATTTTAAACACCCTGAAATTCACATTACAGATACTCATATAAAAAAAAAATTTTTTTTAAATAGCAAATTTTCACTCACCAATTCCATCATTCTGGAAATGTTCATTCTGGTTATTATTATGGCCTTTTCCCTTAAAAAAAATTATGTTTACATTAGTTTAATTTTGACAAATTTGTATCATTTCCCCCCAATCTTTTACAAACTGAATGTATACAGCTATCATTAAAGAACCAAATGATAAGAGAGAATATCAAATGATTATGAGATTTCTCTAAGCTGGCTAACTTTGTTTTAAAAATTATGCCTAGAGACAGTTACTTCTCTTGAAGCTTCAGTTTCCTCATTTGTGAAATGAAGGAGTTGGACTTCTAAATTGTCTCTTAGCAATAATTTTATATGTACTTATGGGTTTGTCTATAAACTCAGAGATTAACTACCTTAGTGGTATAAAAAAAATATTTAGTTAGCTCAAAACTTCTCTGTAAGTTCTCCAAGGATGACATAAAAAAATTTTTGTTGCAAAATTTCAACCTCTAACATTTCATGATGAGAATTTAAGACTTTGAAAATAAGTAGTTTCTGTTTACCATCTTCTAAAAGTACCTCATGGTGTTTTAAAATATAAACTCTACAACACTACGGATTACATCTGTTTACTTTATCTAAATTAGTATTTTCCAATTAATATCTAAAAAAGAACTGAAAGATAAAATTCTAAAAATCACTCAAAATGCAAAAAAATTAAACGACATAATTCACTGTGATCTCCCTTTTCAAAATGAGTATAAAACATAATCTGGAAATTGCAGATTGTAGGGTTTAGAAAAGAGTTCTAAATAGTGATGATTTATCTTGTAAGCAAATATACATATACCTAATCAATACAAAACATTATAATTATTATAAGCCAGATGATGCTAGTAAGAAGGGAAGAAACTGTTCACTTGGGGGACATTTTTCAGGTCACCTGAAAAACAAACACAATAACAATATTTTAAGGTATTATACTTTTAATTTTTCACCTTTTTCCTCCCTGGTTTTGTTTCCAAATTTACACAAGTCCATGTTTAGGGAAATATTGCCTGGGACAGAAGAGGGGGAGAGGGGGATGTCTCACACTGCCTGTGCAACAGTAGCAAATTATGAAATTTTTCTGTTCTGATTTTTGATTTGTATTTTTCCTTTCAAGTCTTTTAAAAAGCCAAAAAAATGATTGTTTTATAAGTGAACAAACTATATATACTCAATCAACAAGCATTTATTCAACACCATATATGGGATCCTGTGTTAGTTGCTATAGATTTAAAGACATAAGTGAAAATCCTTGCCTTCAAGGATCTTAATTTCAATTGAAGAGATGATGTTTTTATACATATATATATATATATATATATATATATATACATACATATATATATATGTGAATAAAAAATAAGTAAATATAGTGGAAAGGCACTAGCAACTCAGAAAATAAGTAAAGTCCTCATGTAGGATACCACATTTGAGTAGAGCTTTGCCAAAAAGTGGAGGATTCTAAGAGGTACAGGTAAAGATTACAAAGGCCTTGGGATGAAAGATGGAATGCTGTATGTGAATAAGAGCAAGGAGGACAGTCTGGTTTTACAGCAGAGTAGATGAAGGAAAGTAATGCATGATAAGCTAATAAGTTGAAATCAGGCTGTTAAGGGCTTTAAATATCAAAAAGAAGAGTTTATGTATGACTTTGGAGTCAACTGAGAGACACTGGAGCTTACTGATCAGGAGATCCATAGGATTAGACCTATGTTTGGTCTTGGATATCATGGAATATCTTGGAAATTTGCCATGATGAATTAAATAGGAGAGAAATGAGGTAGGAAGAACCATTAGCAGGCTACTGTAATATAGTCAAGGCAAAAGATCATAAGAGATAGATTAGAGTAGTGATCCTGTGAGTAAAAAAAAGAGGACTGATGTGTGCAGACGGAATTTCATCCCCTCCCCTTCCTGAATTGCCAACCAGGTCCATTCCATTCTCTACATAGATAAAAAGGGTTTGGGTGAAGCTCACAGGGTCTTTTTGGCTCACTACTTCCCAGAGCAAAGAGGAGAGATGGGTGGAAGATCCTGCAAGGCTGAGCTACACGTGGTCAGACAGAATTAGAGTAAGAAATTTTAAATCTATGCTTATCTATGTTTCCTATTTTAAGTGATTATTAGTAAGCTATAGAACAGTGATTCCCAAAATGGGCACTACTGCCCCCTAGTGGGTGCTGCAGCGATCCACAGGAGCAGTGATGGCCACAGGTGCATTTATCTTTCCTATTAATTGCTATTAAAATTTTTAAAAATTTAATTTCCAGGGGGGGCTAAGTAATATTTTTGCTGGAAAGGGGGCGGTAGGCCAAAAAAGTTTGGGAACTACTCCTATAGAAAATAAGAATGTGGAAGATATTAATTTTAAATATAAGAGATGCAAACAATATTATGAAAATAGGAGTGGCAAGATCTATCAATTGACTAGATATGTGTGTGGTAACATATAATACGAGACATCCAGTTTAGAAGTTGGTGATTCAGGACAGGAATGGAAAAGAAATACTCAAGTTGAATACATAGACCTAACAGTCATCTGTGGATGATTTCGTATATAAAAAAATAAGTATTAAACATCAACAATAAAAATTTTAAGAAAAAGATTATATGTTCAATATTGTTATATTGAATCTCTGGGAGCCAGGACTTCACACTGTGATTGACAGGTGAAACCACTGGATGTCGGAATGTTCCCAGAGAGGCGTGAGGACACAGGAGAGGGCAGTTGGCCCAGGGTGTATAAAACCCCCCTGGCAGCCCTTGTAGGGGTTCCTTTTCTGTCCCTGAGACCTGAGATCTGTGGATCCTGGTCTTTTGTGGGATTGAGACTTGCAGACTCAACCTTGCAAGCTCCTCCTGTTTGTTCCTGTACCATCAACAACCTGTACCCAGACCATCATCTCTGATTCTACTGCCCCTAGAAATTAGGAAATCAATCATCTTAGTTATCTAGGTTTCCCAGGGCCCAGGAGGGATCGGGGAAGTGGGCAGGAGAAGAAGAAGAGGGTGGAAAGGGGTGGATATCTCAAACTGGTTAGGTTTATCATCTAGTGAAGAAGAAGCTGAAATATTATACAGCAGTTTGCCTACTCTGGTGTGGCTCTGGCCAGGCTGTACCAGAGAGAAGCTAATCACCTTAATTCATTCACTTGCCTGCAATTTAGAGATTGATTCATCATTATCATTTTAAATTAGGGTCTCAGATACCTCTATCCAATCCCATTGTCCTCCTTTGTTAAATACAATCAAAGTTTTAAAGTATCTTCCTGAAGTGGTTATTCAAAGCTTCTTTGGGAAGGGAAAGACACAGTCAGATACCATTACCAAGCTAAACAGCCCATTAAATAATATCCATTAACCCCAGGTGGGTCCTGAAGGGATATCATCCATTGATCTAAAGGGTCCTGCCTGAGCAACTGTTATAAAGGAGAGAGGTGTCTCATCCTCTCTCTATACTCCATCTACATCTACATCTAGTAGATAGGAGGGAGTATCATTTTATTATAACAACATTTACACACTGAAGTACATTGATAGTACTTTTAAATATATGTATAGTACTCAAGAATCAGGGCTAATATCTTCAGCGAGAAAAAATAATTAACTTTTAGCCAAAAATAACAATACCATAATGTTTCATTTGCACAAAAATCAAACTTTCAAAATTCTGAAGTATCCAGAATAGAGCTGAATTCAAACGTTGGTAAAGGAATTGCCTTTGACAAAGATGCAAACTCCTGAGTAACAATAATCAACAACAATAAAAGCACTGAAGAGATAAAGCTAAATTTAATGAGCTATAACTGATCAATTTTAACAATAAAATATTATTTCTTATTGATACGTCTATCAGTGCCTACAAAACTGAATTTGCAGAATAAAAAAAAGTTCTGTGAAGCACACAGAAAAAGGGTCAGGAGAAGGAAAGAAAAAATAAGGCAATGGTTCAAATGGTGA
Source organism: Gracilinanus agilis (assembly GCF_016433145.1). NCBI lineage: Eukaryota > Metazoa > Chordata > Mammalia > Didelphimorphia > Didelphidae > Gracilinanus > Gracilinanus agilis. The sequence goes on from NC_058133.1 coordinate 223,220,373, forward strand.
CAATAATTAGAACTGATTATGGGAACAGTGAATCAAAGGTCTATTTCTAAATAAACTACTATTATTATCTACTAACAATATTATATAACTTTGAGAGCGTAGAGGACCAAAAGTTGAAGATCACTCCAAGACCAATAGACTCACAGAATGTAAGAGTAGTAAGAGACCTCAGAGGTTATCTAATCCAACCTGTCTGGGAAAGGAATCCTCACTACTGCTACTAATTCTCATTGAGAATCCCATGAAATAGTCACATTATGCCAATTTTTCTTGCATATTTCCACATCTTACATATAATTATATTTCAAATAGTTAAAATTTGAATAATGAAACCTGACAATTATCCAGACTCTATTATTCTCACTCTGAGACAGCTCTATTATTAGGAATTATTAGGACATTTTTTCTGTTATCAAGCCTAAAATGGCCAGTACATATTTCATTTTATTACTCCTGATTCTGCCCTCTAAGGCAAAAAAGAATAAATCTAATCCCACCTCCACTTGACAGGTCTTTCATGTCACCCTGAATTTGTTCTAAGCTAAATATAATCAATTCCTTCAACAAGCCCCCAAGTCAAAAACTCAAGGTCAGTTCTAGTTGCTTTCCTCTAGAAGTACTCTAGCTTACCAATGTCCTTCTTAAACCATAGGATTCAGAACTGAACAAAATATCCCAAATGAGATCTCACCAAGGCAGAGTAAAATGGAATTACTACCTCCTCATCACTCCCAGAATCTATACCTCTCTTAATGCTGCTGAAGAACACATTAGCTTTTTTGGTTACCACATTATGCTGTTAACTCATGTTAGCATGTAGTCCACTAAAACTCTATGGTATTTCCCCAAATAACTGTAATATCCACATCTTTGAAAACTTAAGACTTGGAAAGTTAATTTTTTTGTACCCCATGCCTCCAAAGAGGAAGTGGAAAAATAAAATAAATTGTAATTCCTAGCTATTTTTAGTAATCAACAACAATCGTTATTTATTTTTATGTAAATCCATTATCTCCTCAAGTAGATTATAAACCCATTAAGGGAAGAAACTTTATAATTTTCTCTAAAACAGGGGTTCTTAATCTATGTCTGTAAACTTTTTAAAAGTATTTTGATCACTGTATTTCATTATTAGTTGACTTCCTTTATAATCCTATGTATTTTATTTTTTGCATTTAAAAACATTATTCAGAGGCTTTATCAAGCTATCAAAGAGATCCATCGCACAAAAAAGGTTAAGAACCCACTCCAACACTCCAACCCCAGGCAAAAACCATGGCATTTAGTATATTGCCTTGCATCTAACAAGTGATTCAAAAATGGTTGTGAAGTACATTCACATGGTTATGAAGTTAAAAAAAAAAAGTTAGGACTGCTCTTGTAATTACCAAATAAAATGATCTTTCAAAATATTTCTTAATTAGAATTTTCCTAATTCTTCTTGACCTCTCTCCAGCACTGATACTGCTAATAACCCTATCCATTTGGATTTTATCTACTCTCTTAGGTTTTGTGACATTGTTCTCTCTTGGCTCTCTCCTCCTATATATCTAACTGCTAATTCTCAGTCTCCTTTACCAGATTATCTTCTTGTCATGTCCCCTACAATAATATTCCAAGAGTATCCTGGACATTTTCTTCTTTTACCTCACTACACAGAAATTGCCATCATGTATACATAAATGATTGCTAGATTTGTATATACAGCCCTAGCCTCTCTCCTGAGTGCTAGTCTTGCTTTACTAGCTACTTACTAGACATTTCTGACCAGAGGTTCCATAAACTCAAATTCAACATATTCACAAGAGAATTCATTATCACTTCCCTAAAACAAACAAACAGGTTTTCTAAATTGCCTTGCATCTGTCAAGGGCTAATCCTTATAATCATGCAGGTTTCCAACTACATCATTATCTTTGACTACTGTTCTTTAACACTACTTGCTCTCCCCCACTCTTTCTATATAGCTTTTGAACTAACAAGTCTTGTTCCTCCCTTCACTATATCTCTTGATTAGTTCCCTTCTCTCTGTTTACATTGCTACCACAGTAGTTCAGACTTTCTTTTCAGACTCTTACCTAGACTATTTCAATAGTCTCTTAACTTGTCTCCCTCCAGCAATTCTTTCTCTACTTCAAGTCATTCTCCATAGAGTCCTCCAAGTTATATTTTTAAAAAGCAGGTCTAACCATATCAAATCTTTGCCCAATAAATTCTAGAAGCTTGGTTCCTGGTTATTCCTAGGATAAATTACAATTTACTGCAAATCAAAACAACTCTGAGGTACCACCTCACACCTAGCAGATTAGCTAACATGACAGCAAAGGAAAGTGGCAAATGTTGGAGGGGATGTGGCAAAATTGGGACATTAATGCATTGCTGGTGGAGTTGTGAACTGATCCAACCATTCTGGATGGTAATTTGGAACTATGCCCAAAGGGCTTTAAAAGAATATCTGCCTTTTGATCCAGCCATAGCACTGCTTGGATTATAACCCAAAGAGATAATAAGGAAAAAGACTTGTACAAAAATATTTATAGCCTCGCTCTTTGTGGTGGCAAAAAACTGGAAAATGAAAGAATGTCCTTCTATTGGGGAATGGCTGAACAAATTGTGGTATCTGTTGGTGATAGGAAACTATTGTGCTCAAAGGAATAAAGAACTGGAGGAATTCCATGTGAACTGGAATGGCCTCCAGGAATTGATGCAGAGTGAAAAGAGCAGATCCAGGAGAACATTGTACACAGAGACTGATACACTGTAGTACAATTGAACATAACGGACTTCTCTACTAACAGCAATGCAATGATCCAGAGCAAGGATGAGGGACTTATGAGAAAGAAAACTAGCCACATTCAGAGGAAGAACTGTGGGAGGAGAAACACAGAAGAAAAACAACTGCTTGAACACATGGGCTGATGGGGATATTATTGGGGATGTAGACAGTAAACGATAACTCTGGTCCAACTATCAATAATATGGAATTAGGTCTTGATCAATGACACATGTAAATGGAAATGTGCGTTGGCTAAGGGGGGTCAGGGGAGTTTGGGGGAGAGGGAAAGAACATGAAATATGTAACTATGGGAAAATATTCAAAATTAAAATTTAAAAAAAAAAAGGAAAAAGAAAATGTCATGCTCCTAGTAGCTTTCAAATGTGTCTGACCATTATTTTTACTTAAAGTTTTATTATTTGTGAATTTTCAGGGAAAAATTATTTCAGAATAACATGCTTTCTTGAAGATAGCAAAACTATTCTACCAATTCTATTCTCATGAATTTATTCTCATAAAGCAGTATTAATACATGGTCATCATTTTTACATATTCCAACTTTCTGGTGTAATATCACTGACTGCCAGAAGCTGGAAGGTACCTAACAAAATATGTATCCATGATTATATTGAAGTAAAAGATTAAAACTAAAACCAGTCAATGGACTCCCACCTTGCACACCTGTTTGATATGCAATGTCCTGTTCTCCTTAAGTCTAGGGACCAGACCAAAATACTGAGTCCTTTCATCTCTAGGGTAAAGTCTTGTTCCTTCCTGAGCACTGAACTGAAACCCTGAGTCTATTCATAGGTACCAGACCAAAGCTTGAAAAATGTATTTAAACTCCACTCTGATTATGCTGCTGCTTTGGAACTCCTTTGCTGAGTTCCCCTAGTGCACACTAGAAATAAAGACTTCCCTTTGCTTGGATTGCATTGTCTCTGTGTGCTCCTTGGGTGGCAATCCACTTGGACCCTAACATATGGGGGCTCGTCCGGCGCTGGATTCAACCCCCTAAGGACCATCAGGACAGGGGAAGTTCTCTCCCAGATTTCATGATGACTTCCAGAGGTGAGCGATGTGTCCGTGAAGTGTGAGTGTTTGTATGATTGTGTATGGGAGGAAGTCGGACTCTGGCTGGACATACGGCTTAGGAGGACGTCCTATGCCAAGTCACCAGGCAAGAGTCCAATTCCTCACCTGTTTCTGAATCTGGACTGGCTAGACATTTCCTGTCTTCCGCGAGGAAGCAGGTCGGGAACGCCAGGAAGCGAATTGATTAAGACAGGTGGGTAGGAAGTTGTCTGAAAGCTCGGAGACAAAGATACGGAGCTTCCATACGGAACTTCAGGGGGTTGGAGGCCCCCTGTCCCCCGGGAAATAATTAGGGGGAGTCCAGAGTTTGAGTCTCTGGCGGAACTAGATTCCAGGAAGTCCAGGGTTTGAGTCCCTGGCAGAACCCCAAGAAGCTTGTAGTGGATGCACTACAGTTGTGGGGAAAGTAAAGAGCACTGGTTCCTTTTGAGAGGACTCCAGGGAAAGGGGGATGGAGCCCTGAGCAAGCTCCCACCCCAACTAAAAATTAAGCATTAGGGCACTGGGTCCTTCTTAGAAGGACACCAGGAAAAGCGTATTTTTCTCTCTAGGACTAAATGGCAAATTTAAAAGTGACCAGAAATTTTCCCTTTTTAGAAGTGGCTGGCTACTTTGCATCAGCTAGAAAAACCAGTTCTGTTATAGTTTTTTTTCTTTCTCCCTTGGAAGGAGTCCAATTGGTGATGGCCACAGACAATGTAAAAAGTTTTAACAATTTTCACTTAGCTAAATCAATCTTTCCAGCAATGTGGCATACCTGGAATTATTCAGGTAGGTATCAGAATCCCACTTCATAGAAAAGTGAAGAAGCAAAAGTGTATTTATTTTAGGATACTTATTGAAGCATGAAGAAAGGTAATTAAGAAACAAAATTCATCATATGTCAGCCAGCTCCTTGTTAAGAGTTAACCCTTTTCTGACTCATTCTTTTTCACAGAATTCTTTAGTCATGGAGATATGAATTGTAACAATTGATCTTTTGCCAGAATGAAAAGAAAAGAAAAATCTAGCCTATATAATTTATGGTTTATAATTGTCAGAGTGCGTGTGATATGCCCGGGAAATGTGTCCTGTCTGTGTATTATATGTTGTTTGTCTGTGATCACAATGGGAGGGTTACAGGTTGGGAAAAATAAATCTCTCTCTTCTTCATTCATTCCAGAGGAATGGAGAAGACAGACAGAGGCGTTAGAGAAATTCAGAAAATAACATTGTAATTTCTGAATGTCTTAAACTCTAAGATAATTTAATTGGTTAAAAGAAATCTCATTCTCTGCTCTTATTAAGGCAAGAGTTAAACAAACTAATCTGTCAAACATTTCTCCTTCCATTTCTCGCTGGCCATGAGAAAGGGAACATAGAAATCAAAAGACAGAAAAAGAGACAAATTTGATCCCATCACCAAATTCTACCAACAGGTTAAGTACTGAGACATATATCTAATGAAAATTACAAAAGATTCTAAAATGCAATCTAAGAAAAACTTATTCAGAGAGAAAGCAATGATTCTTAGTTGTGTACAGAAGTATAGAAGTGCAGCTTAACTTTCCTTGCTAGCAAAAAAATAAATAAATAAAAACCATCAGTCTTGCTCAGTGCTTAACCAAGAGTGAAAAAGCTTCTTTAAACAACCATGAATTCAACCTAACATTAATCAAACTGATGTTAGTGAAAAATTTAACTTAAAGATTAATAGAACAATGCAATTGGCTTACATTTCAAAATTAGACCCCTTTAGACAGAGACTGGTCTGTGAGAAAATTATTTGTTGAGAGCGAATCATCCACACCGCCCCAGTTCAGCAGGAAGTAGCTATGAGAAGCTAAAAATCGTCACCCATTCTCCCCCAAACTCATGGACCTTTCTCTACCCATTAGAGTATATATTTGCTAAGGAACTGAATAGGTACTGATGGTATTGTGTAAATTCATTGACTACTAGTTAAAAATGGAATTTCTGTTAAATTTAAGAATGCACAAAACTTATGTTGAAAAGCTATCTATTAGGATTTGCAGTGTGTGAATGATCAGACTTACCAAAAATGCTTATCGAACTGAATTTAGGGAAAACATATGAACATGTAAAATTGTTACTCTAAGAATAAGTAATAGGTAAAAATATAATTAACATTAGGGTTTCAAATTTTGGTAATTCAAAAATAGTATTATTTTTGCATTAAGAATCTAGTATATTATGAATATAAAAATTTGGACAGCATTGTAATTTATTAGGATATAAAATTATTTTAAAAGCATGTGCAATGTATGAGAAGAAATTCATGATCTAAGGAATAACATGCAATTTGTTTAAAGAAAAAAAATATTATTATGGGTAAGAACAAACATGTAGAATAGCCTCATGTGAACAGACTCAGAGAGGTACAGTGACCAATCAAGCGTGACTTGCCAGCTTAGCTCCATAAAGTGAAAAAATGAACAAGAAGCTAATAGCAACTTTATAACATCTATAATGATTGTGCAAAAATTCAGGTTTCCCTAATTCACCACAATTGGAGCATAAATTTAAAATAAAAAGGGAAACTGCAGATATTATAGAGAATAAAAGACAGTTAATACAAAGGAAATATGGTTTGGAAATTTATAAAAAGCAAATAACATATATTGTGACAACTTAAAATTAAGCCTTAAGACAAAAGGGAGATTTTACTCCACAATTAGAAGCATTTTTCACGTAAGAATTTATTTTAAGGGTTGAGGATTGCTAATGATTTTTGATATGGTACAATGTAATTTATTTATTGTGGTAACAGAAAAAAAGTTGTAGTGTTGTTATTGAGAACTTATTCTAGAATTTAAACTTGGGATATTTCAAATGAGATGTTCTTTTAATGTATGTGCTGTCAGAACTAGCAACAAGTAATCATGATACACAAGAAGTTTTTAAAGTGGTTAATTTATGCATGGGTTTTAATAAATCAGGTACTAAGAATTTGGTAATTTTCAAAAGATGGAGTTTCTAATGGATAAATAAATAATAGGTGTGAATTCTAGTGCAAAATAGACACAAAAAATGATGAATCAGAATAATCTTGATGGTATTTGATCAGCTATGTAGCAATGTTTTGAAGTAAAAGGAAACTAAACTGGAGATTCTATTATATTCTGTTTTAAAGAGAGGTTTGAAAGGAATAAGAGTAAATGCTTTGAAATTCATTTTGTTTACATACTGAAAGATTGCTAAAGGACTTAAAGTTATTTGTAAGTTATGGAGTTCAAACTAAAATCTGTTTCAGGAGATAATACAGCCCTGATTTATATTTACTGCGGAGCTGCTCAATCCAGCACTCCTGTTCCTTAATTCAGGTTTTGTGACTAAAGTGTGAGATGTTAATTATTACCAAAAATATGTAAGAATAACTGAGTGATCAGCCTTGTAGGGATGTGAAAGGCTTGCTTGAGGGAATGGAAAATTGTTTCTAGACTGCTGTTTGGCAGATTTCTCTAAGCTGTAATGGGTAAGACTTGTCCTTTAAGGAAGGAGAGGGCTTCTGGGATCTAATGGTGATACAGAGAAAGTTCTGTGATGGTTAGAGAGGCAATTCTAGGGCTCAACCTGGACTGGATCTCTTCTGACCATCTAAACTACTAATCTTTGAGTGGCACAGCGATGGCATAAGCCAGTGACAGCTTTGGTCTACACATGAAGCCCCCTCATTACATGTCCCTTGGGATGTGAGGAAATGTTTTCCCTGTTTGTTTTTTGTGACAAGTCCCATAATCAGCACATGAGGCAAATTATACAATTAAAGTTTCCATTTCCCCAAACAACCTATTAGGTAGATAATTGGAAATTATCAAATTGTTAGGGAATATGTGCTTTGAGAAGTAGATGAAGTTAGTAATAGATGACTTGTAGCTTGCAGCTTTAGTTCACCACAATTGAAGTTTGGATCTTGAGCTTGGAAATATAACCCAAAACTTTCTGGATTTCCTCCAGAATCTGGGAGATAAAGAAATTTATTTGTAAAATAATAATTCAAGTATTTATAAATGTCCTATTAATGTGAGCTTTGCAAAAGGATATCCTGTAACAGAAATATCACTTGTCAACTCTGCAAACAACTTAGGAATCAAACTTCTTAGAAGGATCAATTCTTATCCAAGAATGATTTCTGGAGATGAAGTATGTTGGCAAAGATACCCAAATGTTAAGGTTTAATATCAGTTTCTATTGTACTAAATTTTCTCTCTTTATATCTGGTGTTCTAGTTTTTGCCCCAGGCCTAGGTTCTATGCTTCCCCTTGTGACCTGTGTCGGCCAGTCCAGGAGAATAGTCTCTAAAGACACGTCCCTGGAGACTCTGTGCCCACAGCTTCTCTTTCTCCTCTCAGGGATTACAGAAGGCTGAAACCATTGCCCTATTCCCTTAGACAATTGGAGGACGGGGGAGATGACATTGGACATTGTACCACTCTAGTTTAGACACTTTTCAGGCAAACTATAGGCAGAAAATTCCTTTGCTCCCACTATGTAGGGAATTGAAGTGGGACAAAGAAGCCTCCTGGGAATGGGCTAGAGGGATCCAGCAGGCACTTACAGGACAAAACTACTCTACCTGGAAGGAAGCTGCTTTGTCAGCATTACCTCTGAGCCTCTCCCCTTTGCCCTGTGCTCACAACCACAATGGGCCCTGAGTACCCATTCTCATCCAATTTTGATAGGGCTGGGCATAGGAAGCCTCTTCCATTGTTCTCCATGGCTGACTATGCTTATTTCCACAATTCTAGGCCTCCCTCTCTATTTGCCTGACTGGTGATGTTTCGACCCAACCTTAGGTCCCCACTTCCCTTCCATTATTAATTCTAGCTATGGGACATCAGTCCCATGAAGCCCCTTTTGCTAGCCCCCAACTTTGGAAACGGATTCTTTATTCATTGGAAATGGGAGAACTCTAGATGATTGTTACCTCAGGCTCCCCAACCTTTTCCCTTCCTGGGTGCAGGATCACTGCCTATATTTGGGGATGTGACTATCAAGGGGTGGCTGTAAAACATGGGCCCTGTATACATCACTACCTTTGCCCTGAATAATCCCGGAAAAGAGTCCTGTAATCAGCCAGGTCAGTATTACTGTAGCCATTGGGGATGTGAGACTACAGCCTCTGGCCCTTTGAAGGACCCTTGTGGTCACTTCTTCAAGCTTCTTATATGGCTCTTAACAATTCCCAACCTAATTTGAACAAAAGTTGTTGGCTCTGCTTGAGTGCTCAGCCCCCTTATTATGATGCTATAGCCTTAAATGCCTCCTATAATACCTCTGTCTTAGACCAACTTCTTGTAACTGGGGAGACCAAAAGGTCAGCCTAATATTACAATCCATTACTGGTCGGGGCACCTGCATTGGAAATTCTTCCCTTATTAAGAAAAACCCCCAGTGTTTTCCCCAAGTTATGAGCCCCATTACTATCAATATTAAGTATTATATTCCCCCTTTAGGAGTTTAGTCTCCAGGGAAAGAACCTGGGCAACAGGTCAGTCATGGTATCAGCAGTTATTTCAGTCTTCTCCATGGCTCACCACACTTATTTCCACCCTTCTGGGACCCTTAGTGATTCTTGTTCTTCTGTTGACTTTTGGACCCTGCATTCTTAACCGCTTGGTCCGGTTTGTTAAAGATCGTATTAACACTGTCCAGGTTATGGTTCTGAAGCAACAGTACCAAAGAGACGATCCCCAAATTATACAATGATGTGGTCATGAGAAAGATTTCTCATTATAAACAAATAGAAGTAGGGAATGAAGTAAAAGATTAAAACTAAAACCAGTCAATGGATTCCCACCTTGCACACCTGTTTGATATGCAATGTCCTGTTCTCCTTAAGTCTAGGGACCAAACCAAAACACTGAGTCCTTTCATCTCTAGCGTAAAGTCTTGTTCCTTCCTGAGCACTGAACTGAAACCCTGAGTCTATTCATAGGTACCAGATCAAAGCTTGAAAAATGTATTTAAACTCCACTCTGATTATGCTGCTTTGGAACTCCTTTGCTGAGTTCGCCTAGTGCTCACTAGAAATAAAGACTTCCCTTTGCTTGGATTGCATTGTCTCCGTGTGCTCCTTGGGTGGCAATCCACTTGGACCCTAACAATATGTGTACAATAGCCTGTGGATTAGCATTCATTGTTATTATAAAAAAATAAAAATAATCTCTTTTATGGACTACAATGTAATAAAAATAGCAAAGAATGTAAGAAACACAATTAAAGGACAAAGACCTAATAGAAAACTTAACAATGAAACCTAAATAGTGAATAAATTGAAGAATAAATTCTAAAAATAATTAATATCTATGTGAAAGAAAATAATAACAAATAAACAACTTATCTAAATTTCTGGGATGCAGTTAAAATAGCCCTCAGAGTAAAAATCCCTCTCCAAGAGCATACATTAGGAGAACTGGGACAGGAGAGATTTAATAAACTGAATATGCAATTTTGAAACTATATAATAATAAAACCAAACTAAAGCAGAAAAGAGGAAATCTTAAAAATGAGAAGGAAAGTAGATCAAATGGAAAATAAAATTAAAAATATAGGGGGAGGAAAGGGAAAGGACAGGGACAAGTGTTTATTAAGCACCTATTACATGCCAGATACTACAAAGTGCTTTATAAATATTTTCTCCTTTAATTCTCACAATAGCCTTGAGATGTAGGTGCTATTATTATCACCATTTTACAACTGAAAACAAACAAACAAACAAAAAAACCTAGAGTTAAAGGGAGGTTAAATAACTTGTCTTGGAGCATATATATCTGTACCTACATTTGAACTTAGGCCTTCTAGATCCCAAGTTCTAGGACTCTATTCTCCTAATCACCAGCTCCCCACAGGATTAATAAAAAAAAAAAAAAAAGCTTTTAGAAAACCTACAAAAATCAATAAATATTTAACTAACCTAATTAAAAAGAGAGGGAAAACAAATTACCAAAATAAAAAATGAACAATGGAAAAAGTTGCTACAATAGTAAAATAATTATCATATTATGTATGTGTGTATATATATATATATATAAAACATGCCAATAAAACTGAGAAATTTTTAAAGTGGAAAATTATCTACAAAAATATAAACTATTCAAATAAACCAAAACAAAAAAATAATATTCTTAAATTCAAAAATTAAATTTTCTGTAAGAATTATGAAAAGGGGAAAACACTCAAAACAGATTTATATATAAATTCTATCAAATAATTAAATGACATATATTACCAATATTACATATCATTATTAAATGCTTACTAAGTGACAAGCATTGTGCTAGGCATTAGAGATACAAAGAAAGACTCAAAACAGTATCTAGCCTCCTAGAGTTTATGTTCTAATGAGAAAGATAAAAATGTAAGTAAATAAATACATACAAGGTATTAACAGAGAAGACTGATGATAATTTTAGAAGGAAAGGCACTAGCAACTGGAAGAACCAGGAAGGCCTAATGCAGAAGATATAAACTTTGAGATGCTAACTGGAAGCTTAATTTGAAATGTCCCAAAGGAGGTTTATAATGTGGGCATGTAATTGAAGAGAGAGATCCAGGAATTATCAGCATAAAGATAATTGATTTTATATTAGTTGATGAGTGTAGCAAATAATATAGTAGAGAGAGAAAATACTGTTTACCAGTGCCTTGGAGAACACTCATAACTAGTGGGCATGTCATAAATGATAATTCATCAAAGGTAATTGAGAAGAAGCACACATTTAGACAGAGGGAGAAACAGGAGGGAGAAGTCATAAAAATCCAAAGGAGAAAATATTCAGAAGAATGGGGGCTACTCCTACGTGAATCTTTAAATCTTATTATAATATTAAAGATGAAAAATTTAACACTTTATATAGAATTATGTTAAAAGCAAAGTATTAAGGAAAATATAGGGGGAAATGGCTTGGTGTTATTTCTGCTGACATTTCACTTTCTCTTAGTGATTAAGATTTTGGGGGCTGTGGTTGTAAATATCCTTCAAAATCTGTACCATAAAATCTTGAAATACGGTGATACAAAAAAAATGTTTTGAATTTTCTTTACAGTCAGAAATCAATGGCAAATAGTAGTAAGAAAGGGAATAAAAACTTTCTAGATGGTAAAAAAAAATCATTTTGGAGAAAACCACTTCAGCATTCTAGTATTTTGCATAGTGAACCATGAAAAACAAAGACTATGCTATTAATCACTCTTCATTCATTTATGTATTCAACAAATATGAGTGTTTACTATCTAAAAGGTACCAAATTATGTGCTGGGGAAGTTACAAAGTTGTAGAATACATATACCTTGCCCCTAAGGAACTCACAAGTTAGTTGGAACAAATGAATTCAAAACATGATTCCTTCATTTTTATGAAGAAGATGCAAATTACTGGCCTATTCTTTTTAACAAATTGCCTATTTCTTTCTAACTCAAAGCCCAGCATGTTCTCCACTACTCAACATTATTCCTGTTTCTATTTCTATGGTTAAAGGTTTAAAACAAAACTATTTCAAAATGTATTTAATCAAAATGTCTCATTCTCCAACATTGATAAATAGGACATTACTGTAACTTGAATAATTTCCTGGGTACTAAGTGCTTTTGTGCTATACAAAATAATGAGCAGTATCACTTTAGAAAAACTTGGAAAGACCTATAAGAACTGATACAAAATGAAATAAAAGCAGAACCAAGAGAACAACATACACAGTAACAGAAATACTGTATGATAATCAACTGTGAAAAAACTTAGCTATTCTCAGCAATACAGGATAATCCTGAAGGACTATTTGACAAAGAATGCTATCCACCTCTAGAGAAAAAATTGATGGCATTTGAAATCAGATCAAAGCATACTATTTTTCACTTAATTTGTGTGTTTTTATTTTGGCATTTTTGTTTTATATGGGTATTCTCTCACATGTTTTGCATGATCATTCATGTATAACCCAGATCAAATTGTTTACCTGGCCGGGGGTGGGGGCCGCGCAGCAGGACCATTTGGATCTTATAATCTCAGAAAATATGTTAAAAATTGTTATTACGTGTGATTGGTAAAACAAAATGTTTTTTAAATGATAAAATGCAGATTCAGTTGCTATTGTTTCTGTCAAAAGTGAATTAGAAATACTTCATCTTTTTAAATAATATTTTTATGACTGATTAATGTCAGTAATTTTAATTTTCCTTAATAAATAATATTGGCATTTTCTTAAATCTAGAGGAAATGTTAAAGATGCCATTCCTATAACTACATTGTTTAGTTAATGATTGAATTTTATCAGGAGTTCTCACAAATATATCAACTATGTATTTCAGGAGTTTAATAAAAACAGCTTATAAGCAGACTATCTATAAGGGTCCTGATTTCTTCCTTTATATAGATTAATATTTCTTGAAACAAATCTAGGTCAAGCGCCATTTCAACAGTCTTTATTAAGACAGGTCCTTTATGGCAGGCAGCATGGGATACTCCAAAGGATGTTTGGTTTGTACTCAAAAACTTGATTTCATGTCTTCCCTTGGCCATGTTCTTCCTGGGGGGCCATGTAAAAGTTAAACAGCCTTTCTGTCATTCAGTTTTCTCTTCTGCCAAATGAGTGGGTTGGATTTAGTGACTTCTAATTTTCCTGCTAGCTTTAAATCTACAATCTGGTGAGATCTAAATTTGAAAATTGCACGAAATATTCTTTGAAATAATGGCCTATAAACAAAGACTCTAAATATATCTATTATACAAAGACTTATGAGTCTACTACTATAAGAAGAATAATTTGAATAAGTTTAGAAAGACATTAAAATTATATTATATATCCAAATTTTACTAAATGGAAAGCTATTAGATAGTGGAATAGAAGATTACTATCATGAGGATACCAAGAGTAGTTAGCATTAAATAACTTCTGATGAATTTGTATATAAAAAACATGGCTAAGAAGCAGCATGTTTTATCATCTAAATCCCCAGTTATACAAATTCCAACAGGTGCTGTGTTTACCGAAATTTTTAAACTTAAATTCCTATATTACCTACTTAATATAACTAACCTAATAGTAATATTATACATAATAAATATAAACTATATAAGTAACAATTATATAATATTATATGTAAAATATGTAATAATATAATAAAATATTATTTCTCAAGAGTTACTTTTTTTTCAATTCCATCTCTTAATTTTTATTTAAAAAGCTTTACCTTGGGTGGTGACTGTTGCTGTTTGATGGTATTTCCCAAATGCTGATGTCTTAGAGCCCGAGGGATAAATTCAGGAGCAAGTGGATTCAAGACATATGTTTTCTTGAGCTCCAAAGCCTCTAACTGCATTTTAATCTGTTCAAAAGTGATACCATGTAGGCTTTTGTTATCATGACACAGGGCAATAAACCGCTCCCAAAATTTCCTATGGAAAAGATTTAAAAGATCAGTTTATCACTGGAAAGAAAGTGATCACAAACATGAACAAAAAAAATTAGAGACTTGAGAATTGCTTTCCTTGAAAATACTTAATAATAGCTTTAAATCATCGGTAAATAGCTTACTTGATCATCAAGAATTTTAGGTATATCTTTCCCATTTGGTCACAAAACATTTGTAAATCACCTCTAAATATTATAGTCATTGTCCACTGCAAAGTTATACACGTGGTAGATATCCAAAAATGTTTGTTAGATAATTTACCTTAGAATATGCCAATAGAAAGATGCTCTTACATAAAGATTTGTTTTAAAAATAAAGGACCTGAACATTTTAACTTTGCAAAATAAGCTTACTTTTTTCATATGTATCTAGCTTTACTTGCATTCATGGTTAGAGATAATCAACAATCAGCTGAGAGTAAATAACCAACCTAGAATTGAAAATTGATTAAGATAAGCCATATTGAGGTTATTAAGAAGTAACTGAAGAAAACTGATTAATTTTTCCTTTCTTTTAACCATCTTTTCAAAAACATAGCTTCTCAAAATATTAATTTCTTAATCTTCAGCTATCTAAAAGGAGTATTAAACATCATACAAATTTGCAAAGGAATTAAATTAATAATCTTGAGGAGAAGAAGAAATTAACAAAGTACAATGTGATACAGAAATTCAAAACACATTAAAATGAAAATGTCATTTAACTTAAATAGGTTATTTAAAATAAACTATCAATCTTATGAGTCAGAAGAATGAACCTAAAAAGTTAAAAAGATCTTATATATCCTGCAATCAACTAAATGCTATGAAACATGACCACTTAATATGAAAATGATTTCTTCCATAATCAAAAAAGTTTGAGACAACATAAATAGAAAAGTTTATTATAACAGAATAGGAATAGAGATGGCCATCACAAATAAATTTTGTACTAAATAATGCATACATACATATTCTTCCATGTTCCTTAACTTTAAAAAAAAATTGAGTGTAATGTTGTAAGAGCAAAACAACCTATATGCAAATAACATTTAAAAATGTATTTCTGACTTAAAAAAAAGAAACTTAGTAAGATATTTTCCATAAATCTTAGGACTGTTTTACATATTGCAAGCAAATAAAAGCTGAATAGCACTACAAAAATACAACAAATAACAAGAAATTACTTTCTTATTCCTATAGCTTATGGTCTAAAATCAGAGACTAATTATCTTTAATTTGGTATTTAAGGGCTATCAATCTAAATTGCTTTATCCTTTTAGAATTCAACTGTGACCTCTCAGAGCTATAAATTCCAAAGCATATTCTCTCTCTCTCTCTCTCTCTCTCTCTCTCTCTCTCTCTCTCTCTCTCTCTCTCTCTCTCTCTCTCTCTCTCTCTC